>NC_071393.1:3610714-3835714 GCF_022682495.2 Desmodus rotundus | reverse complement strand
TTTTTCTTACTCCTGGTTCTGAGAGGAGTTGTTCAGTCCACCGATTGCCTGCCTTTGTTCACCCAGCACTTCCTGAGCCCCCACGCAAGCCAGGGGCTGTTCCAGGTGCCAATGACAAGGACAGAAACAGACCCGTGTGTGCATCATAATGGGGGAGTGGAGTCCGTGGGGATGGCTGGGCTGGAAGTCCACACTGAGGCCAAGAGTCCATGGGACTTTAAAGCCATGAGCCAAGAGAAAGTTCTAGGAGGCAAAGGTAGCTAGAGGCGAGGCCAAAGGACCAAGGCCAGGGCATCCAAAGCCCGGTGTCTCGAAGCAGCAGCTCCTGCATCCGGAAACAGGTGAGCGTCTGTGGTCAGCCTCTGTGCTGCTGCGCCCGGTGGTCCCAGCGCGCTCCCCACGGCAGGTACTGACTGCTCTGTGCCGACCCAGTGCCCAGGCCCGCACGTGCTGCCTCCTTCCAGCTCGAACAGTCCTGCAGGGGTTATCCCACGGAGGTTCAGGGAGGGGACAGCATAAGGTCAAATGTCCAGTCATAGAGCTTGACCCTTGAACCCAGCTCTGCCTGTCGCCCACTTGGCGCAAGTGGCCCTGGTGCAGGCCTGGCCTCGCGGCCCTACCAGTCAGCCCCGGAGGCAGCTGCTTCCCACGGGTGGTTTGGCAGCCTCGTGGCCGTGACTGGAAAGGGCAGGGCGCTGAGGTGGGAGGGGCAAAGTGAGAATGCTTCAGTGACCCCCACCCACCTCCGGAGAGGGGAGCCAGAAACCTGGCCGACAGCAGCTGGCCCCAGGCATGAGGAAGGTCATCTTTCATAAAAGTATCTCAGTAAGATAGGTCCTCAAAAGGCCACGACCACCCGGAGTCTTTTTTTTTTAAAGTCCTTTGTAGAAGAGCACAGGGAAGGCGACTGAGAAGCGCCTGCCATGTGGCAGGGGCTGGAGAGAAATCCAGCAAAATTAAAAAAATAACACAACCTATTAAAACACAGGAAGGAGACCGTTGAAGGAAATATGTAAAAAGAGTTTTAGGAAGGTTTCAGAATCTTTGTGCATCATCATCAGTGGACATAGACTTTTTGGACAAAGAATATCCTGTAGACACGCCCAGTCCTGAGAAAAACCCGAGTTTGCCGAGCAGGGGGCTGGGCTGGAGGACACCGGACCTGCAGCCGCACACTGAGGAGTTTCTGCCCTTGGAAATCAACCTGAACTTAGCAGAAAGCATCTTTCTTAAGAAGTGATGTATCGAGGAGAAATTCACATAACAGAAAACTTACCATTTTGAAGCGAACAGGCCAGCGGCACTCAGTCTGTTTGGTGTTGGGCAGCCACCATCTCTGTCTGGTTCCCCGACGTCTCCATCCTTCCACGTAAAACCCCTCACAAAAAGCACATTGTGATTTGCAGGAATAATCAAGCCTTGTGACCACACCTTAATTGGAAAGGAATTGTCTTTCCATGATAAATCGAAAGCCATTTAAAAAACTCATTTAAAAATATTTAAAAAAACAGGAAAAGGCAGTTCACAGAAACAGGCCAATAAGCCTAGGAGCAGGTGCTTACTGATATATCAGAGATGCAAATGAAAGGCAGACATCCTCTTCCCAAATCGGATTAGCAAAGATAAAAATGATCGATCGCACCTGGTGCTGGCCCAGAGACAAGGCAAGGGCCTGCTCAGCTGCTGTTGCTGGGGCTGGAACTCGGGCAGCCTTTGGGAGAAGGATTGGATTCGTCACCCTTGGATAAATCCGATCGTATCTCCGCCTTCTAGGAATGCGTCCCACGGACGTGCTCGCAGCCAGCCAAGACGTAAGTCAGAGGGTGTCTTGTCGGAAAATATTTTCAAAAATGGAAACAAGCCAGATGCCCATTAATAGGGGATTAGTTAAGTGGTGGCTTGTTAGTTCGCTGAAACACGATGCCGCTTTTAGAAAAGAAAGAAAAAATGGAAAAGACAAGCTGTCTGCATAGAAACATGGAAATATCTCCAAGATATAACGTGAAATAAAGCCAGTTGCCAAATAAGCACGAGTACATCTTCATGTAAAATTGCATTTATATAATTTATATTTTTTCGCATAAAATTATAGTTACGTGGGTTAGATATATATATTTAAAACTCTCGAGTCAGGCAGCCCAAAGTGTTCCCACAGTCGACTTGGGATAAAGGGCACCGCCACGTAGTTCTGACTAGATTTCCTACTTTAGGCCGACATATCTGAAATTCTTCACAATCGGTGTGTCCTACTTTTTCAATCAGAAGAGGCGTGTTAATTTTATGCAATTGTTAGATATCTTGACAGCGCTAGGTCATAATTCTAGAGCTTCTACTATGCGCCAGAAACTGCTCTCAGCGCTTTGTGTATATTTACTTAGTTAATGCTCCCCAGTCTCGCGGGGTAAGTAAGTACCGTCCTTGGCCCTGTTTCACCAATAAGGGGTTCAGCCGAGGCACAGGCTGAATAGCTTGATCTCGCTTGTTTGTTTGTTTATGATTTAAAGCAACATGTAAATGAAGGGCTGTTGGATGGGTCTGGCGTTCACGCATTCAGCAGTTGTATCTGGAGCATCCACTTCCCCGCCAGCTGCTGGCTGGGTGCAGGGGCCCCGGGAGAAAACACACCCGGACAGCGAGGCGCTCAGAATCCAATGAGGCGAACTCGCTGCCGGCCGGCCGCACGCGGGGCGCATCCCGGTGTAGCAGGCTGCCAAGCATGCTCGATTTTGTGGGCCCTCCTTTTTTTTTTTTTTAAGGTACATAATTAAGAATGAAAAATGGCTAGGGCTCTTCCAGAGCCTCAGAAGGTGTTAAGCAAGGGGGCCTGAGGCTCAGGCTTTGCCAGCTCCAGGAAAATGCAGCTCTGGGCTTAGTCCTGTCTGGTTCCTAATTAGTGTGAGAGACGGAATTAAAGAAGTCTGCCCGTTGCGGGGATATGGTTCGTCATCACCGGATACACAGACAGCGTTCCAGAAACGGGGGTGCTGCACACAGGCCCGCGGGTCAGATGTCTGGGACGACGTTCTAACCTCTTGGCCTGCCACCAGCCTGCCTCCGGTGAAGGGGTGTTTGCTGGCACCCTGCCAGCGCGTGTCACTTCCTCGCCGCCGCCTTGTTCGTGTACACATTCTCGAGGCATGATGTTCTCTTCACTCAGCTGTCAAGGGGGCCAGTCAGAGCCTCCACAGCTACAAGCATTCTTCACACGCAGCTTCCCGGGAGCGCTGGCTGCTGGGAGCTGTTGCCCCCAATTTACGGCAGCCGTGAGCGGCAGTGGAGAGAGGTTCTTAGGCATGGGCTCCGCTGACTGACAAGACAAGAGATTCAGACTTTAAATGTGTTAGGGCATCATGAAAGGTAGCCAGTTGGAAAACCTGTGTATGTTCCGATTGGCGGGATTGAAGACGGGCTTCTTTTTTCTCCTGCAGAAAGACACTCCTCGGGCCGGTCTTCGGCTCTCCCATGGAGCAGCTACAGCTCCTCCCGGTGCGAAAGGCTGTCGAGCTGCACAAACGCTACTTGGTGTTTATCAACAGAGACAAGGTACTCTCTCTCGCCTCGCGGTACACCTCTGTCAGGTGGCTCTGCGTATTTTGAGTGGCAGTTGGTCCCAAGTATTATATCAAGGATGCTTGGGCTCTGGCTGGTGTGGCTTAGTGGGTTGACTGCTGACCTGCAAACCAAAGGGTCGCCAGTTCGATTCCCAGTCAGGGCACGTGCCTGGGTTGCAGGCCAGGTCCCCAGCAGGGGGTGTGCGAGAGGCAACCACACATTAATGTTTCTCTCCTTCCCTTCCCCTCTCTCTAAAAATAAATAAATAAATAAAATCTTTAAAAAATAAATTAAAAAGAAAAGAAAAGGATGCTCGGTCTCTTGGCCCAGCCCAGCCCCTTCCATCCGGGTCCACAGCGATGTGGAAACCCCCGTAGATGAGTGGGGGTGACTCTTAGAAGGCATTTCTGAGCAGACACACAGCCCACCAGAGGGGTTTTAATTCCTGACTGACTTACGTGGAAAAAATAAAGACATGCAGATTAGTTACACTTAGTTGTACGTTTAATGGATGATCTGCATTGGAAAGCCTAAAACCAGAGGATGGTAGGGTTATTCTGGGAAACCGTGGGCATCTGACTAGGAAGAAAGGGGGCAAGCTTCCCTTCTGTGTCCCCGCTGGAACCTGGTGTCTCTCTCCTAGGGGACCCCCCTGCGGGGGTCAGTGTGTGCGACCCCCCACCACACGAAATGCAACTCTCGCACCCCAAGAAGGTTCCCAGCACACGGGGCCCTCCAGGAGCACCTTAGGGGGTCACATGTGACCACGCCCGGGGCCCGTTATCTGAGCCGATACCCGATCACACGTTCCCTCCCAGGTTGGCCTGCAGATTTTACCCATTGATGGCAACCCGCATAAGACCTCTGCTATTGTCTGCCACCCAAGCGGGGTGGCTGGGTTGGCCCTCTCCTACGACGGTCGCCACGCCTTCACAGCAGGAGGACGCGACCGATCCGTGGCACAGTGGGAAATCAACCTCAGGTGCGTGAAGGGGCGAGAGGCGTGGCCCAGGAGGAAGGTGTCAAGGGCAGGCCCCTTCTTTCCACTCAGCAACAGCAGACAGGCGCTGAACCCAGGCACGTGCCAGGCTCTGTGCCGGGGCTGCAGGTACAAAGCAGCGACCGGGTCCTGCCTGCTGGCCGCTCCCTGTGACGTCCACTCCTGTGAACGAGGAGACAGAAGCCTGTTCCTCTGACTCAGGGACCGGCGGTATTTGCGGTCAAGTTGGTGTGATTCCACCTAGGTCCCCTGTGGCCCCTGGAAGGCCTCTCCCTCTGTCGTCTGCAGATCCACACCAGCCAGCCAGACCTAGCCCAAGCCTCTGAAGTGTGTGTTACAGAGATAGGAAGCGACTACTTGAAATATGTATTTTCCGCCTACTCATCCCAGCCCCCTGCCCTGAGTCGAGAATCTCCACCTAGGATGGGTCTGGAGAATTCCACGGTTGGGCACCAGAGAATGTGTGACGTTGAGATGGTTCAAATCGGGACCCGTGGCTTCTCTCTGCCAGCTGTGGGTCCCAGGCAGCTTCCCCAATGTCTCTGGTTTTTAGGTTCCCTGTCTGTGAAATGGGGACGACAACAGGGACTTTATAGGGTCTCCTCATAATGCTCCGCAGGTTAGTGTCTGGAAAGCACCCAGCAGAGAGCCAAGGCCGCAGTGAATGAACGAGTCCTTTCTCCTTCCTTGTGAAGCCATTTGCTTCTGAGCTCAGGATCTTTCTTACTGAAAGAGGGGCGAGGCCCAGGCAATCCTGTCAGCTCCTAAATTCAGGGAGCTGCCGCAGGGCAGACCTATCCCTGTCCCCGGCTGCTGCTTTAAGCCTTGCCCCTCAGACTGCCCCTGCCTGGCAGTGTCCCATGGAGGAGTGGGGGAGACACAGCTCAGAGGCCCTTCCCTTCCTGAGAGGACAGACTCGGCACGTGACTCCCAGGAAGAGCATCCCCATGCCCCCTGCCAGGTGCACGCCTCTCTCACCCTGAACGCGAGCAGGTGCAGCCAGGCCAGCCTGCTCTGGCGTCGGGGTGCTTTCAGATCATGCTGCTGCTTGGACATTTGTCCAAGAGAGCAGATCTCGGGGCCTGGGGGTTTGACAAGCTGGATGTGAGCTCTGCCACCAACGAGCCACTTGGTTCCTTGACACCTAACCTGTTACCCGGGACTGGTGGGAGACCGGAATCTTCCCTTTTCATTTCTGTCCACTTCTCAGTCATCTGGGGATCTGGAATGGTAGAGATGGGGGCGGGGGGTGGGGAGGCGCTTTCCAATGGCTTTCCTGGGCCTGGCCAGAGTCCAGGTTCTGAGAATTCCAATTTAATCTGTTGTGGGGACAAAGGATCATTATAAACTAATTAGCACTTCATTGCTGCTTCTGGGGTCTTAATATGTTGAGCGCCTCACTAATGGGAAGGAATGTAAAAACCCTAGAGTAAACAAACAGATTCACCACTAGTCGCGATGGTGCGCGTTGTAGGGGAAACAAAGATGAGAAACCCTCTCCAGTTCCAGTCGCTTTAATCGGGGCTCTCCGGGGCCCCGTACTCTCACTGCAGCACACTGGGCCTTCCCCTGGAGGCCCCCCTCCCTCCTTCCCCCCAGAATTCCTTCTGAGCATCCTCCTCTCCTCCCCAGCTTTGCTAGCCTGCCGCCCTTTTCTCTCTGTGTCTGGCATCTGCCTTAGAATCCCTCATCGCTTTTTTATGTTCAACCTCACACCCACCTGCAATCCCGCTGCCCTGCTCACACAAGAGCAGAAAGACCCAGGTTCAAACCCCACCTTTCCTACCTACTTGCTGTGTGACCTCAGGCAAGTCCCTTAACTTCTCTGAGTCTCAGTTTCTCTGTCTGTTAAATGGGAATGCTGTCGCCCAGTTCGGTAGTGGTGAGTTCTCGAGCTTTAGCTCATTTCCCAGAACTACTGTGTGTATTTCCAGCACATAGTAGGTCTTCAGTAAATGTATTTCCCTTTTGTGCCCAAGTGACCTCTTTTCTTTGTAGCAAGTGTTAGAAACTCAGCTTAGGCAGAAAGAGGGACTCTCTGGGAAGGTCATCGGGGCCTCAGGTGACCAGCCTGCAGGAGGCGCAGGGACAGGCGCCCTCAGTGCCCTCAGCGTGTGCTCTGTGCTCAGCTCTGCTGTTGGCTTCATCCTCTGAAGGACTGATTTTGTCACTTAGCTGGAACACAGCCACGGACTGTCCCCCAGTATCACAAACTGCTCCTCTCCCCAGAGAGAGTGACCAGCCCAGCTCCGGTTGGACGAGCCCCACTCCCATCCCTCTGGCTCTCCTGTCACTTGACAGTAGCCAGGAAGCGGGGGCCATAGTATAGTTCTGACCACCAGAGGGCTGTTCCCAGAGAGTCCAGAGCTCTCGTGACCCTGTCCCCTTGGGTTCTGCTGGTGTTGACAGGCTCCTCCCTGTGACTTCCGGCCTTCGCCTGGTCTTCTTCCAGAACCACATGGCCAAATGCGGCCTCACTGCCCCTCGAGCCTTTCATACTAGGCTTGAGCCTGGCCTGGGGGCCACGGAGAGGGGACCTCCTCAGCTGGACACCTGCCTGGATGGCTAATATCGGAGCTAAGAGCTGGCTGAAGATTGGCCCCCAGGCCCCCAGGCCCCCAGGCCCAGGTGGAGAACGGGCCGACTCCAGACCTTAAAGCAGCCTCCTCGTATAGGACTGGGGCAGGGCCCGGCAAGAGGACTGAGCGCAGTCTGTGGCTGACTCTTAGGAGAGGTGTGGGGGCCCACCTGTACCCCGTCAGCGGTGGTAACGACTGCAGCCACCCTGCACCGAGTCTTCTCTGGACCAGGCCCTGTCCAAGCGCTTCCCACACGCCGTCCGGCCTCAGCCTCCCAGCCACCCCGTCTCTGTCCCCACCGTACAGGCCTGGAAACTGCTCCGCCGAGGGGCTGCAGACCTCCCCAAGCAATGGACAGAGTAAGGGGCGGGGTGGGGAGTCTCGCCAGGTCCCCGATTCAAGCCCACACCCCCGCAAACATTCATCACAGGGCAGAAATGAAGGGCTTTGTGCCAACCCCTCTGTCGTGTCCACTTGTTTAATTCTCGCAGCAGCCTGCGGGGCGGACCCTGCAGTCATTCCCGAGGCTCAAGGAGGGTAATTCCTTGCCTGTGGCCACGCCGCCTGCGCCCAGCAGAGCCAGGAGTCCGGAGTCTGGATTCTAAACCCCTTCCCTGCTGTGGTCCACGCCCAAGTGTGTTGTAATCGCCCACAAGGAGGCTAGTGGCCTGATTAGCAGAAATCCAGTTACTGGATTGTTATAATGATTTACATTATTATTAGCATTTTGTGCGAGGCGAAGTCGGTCTCATACAAAAAGTAGGTTTCCCTACCTACGGGGCCTATTTTGGGAAACCCTGACCCGTGTTAGAGAGCAGAGGGTTATTTTTGTCTGACTGGCATGCGTCCCTTGCGGCCTCCCGCGTTTTCATGGAAGCAATTAGTGCTGGCAGTTCACCGGGAGCACCCCGGGCCTTTGGCCCCGGCCACGCGCAGCTCCAAAGTGACACGCCGAGGCCCTCTGCCTCGGAGGACCCGGGCTCCAGCACACAGGCACCTGCCCTCAGCAGCGACTCGCTCCCCAAAGACCCCAGACAATCGGCCAAGGACCTACCCTGTCATCCGTGAGTAAATGTCACCATCATTAAAGCCAGTGCCCTGTTCCGCGGGGTGCCGCCCCTGCAGTTGAGTTTTTCATTTTCAGCTTCATCTCGGAGGGCACGTTCTTCACCTGTTCCCAGAGACCCGAGTCGTAGCTGCGCTGGCACCACCTGCAGAGGCCTGTGGCGCCCCATGGCCCCCGGGCTGAGGCTGCCGGTGCCCAGAGCTTTCTAACAGCCCCGTTTCCTCTACCGTCCAGGGCCCTGGAAGCCGCTGTGTCTCTTGGTGGAGAAGACCTGACCCCGTTCTACAGTCTGGTGGCCGGAGGCAGGGAAGGAAAATTCTACAGGGTAATTGTCCTCGGAGCAAACACTGCCGGGTAACAAAACCCACTCATCGGGGGTCAGCCCCCCTGCTTTGTCCCAAAGCTCTTTTTCCCACTGGGCCCCAAGTACACGCTCTTAAAAATGCCCTTGAAGTCTTAATGGGTGCTTCGGACTTAAGCCAAATGGCTCGTGTGTCTCTATTTTATTTCCACGCAGGAGCTGGAAGACTATTTTTACTACTCTCAGCTCCGCAGCCAGAGCATCGACACAATGGAGACCCGGAGAGTGTCGGAGCACATCCACCTGTCCGAGGTGCCCTTTGTCATGAGAGCCATCAGCTTTTACCCGTCGGAGGAGAAGGTAGGCAGAGCGAAAACAAGGACAGCTGCGGCACAGGTCACGTATGAAAACGACCTCTGAGAACAATCGGCGTAGGTCCGTGTGCGACTGTAACCTTCTCGCTGCATAAGCGGATCAGAAGGAACGTTACGGGGCGAGCTGGTGCACCCCTCCGAAACAGACTCCCTGTAAAGACGTTTCTAAAGGGCAGACTCCTTACCAAAGCTGGGTGTGGGTAAGGGCATGGGTTTGGGAATCGGACAGGCTGCCCCACGCTGGGCGAGGAGGCAAGGACGCGACGCCCACGAAGCAGAGGCCGCAGGAAGGGCTGAGTGAATGCTCGCTCTTAGGGTCATTTCCTGTCTCATTGCTGCTCACCTGGCCCGTGTGGATGGGGTGCCTCTGGGAGGTGGGTGCTCATCGCCGTGGGGCTCAGGAGATGTCCCCAGGCTGCGGGGCGAGGTGGGGGGACTCCAAATGAGGACCAGCTGTGGTCTTGGATGGGGGCCTTGTGCATGCATTTCTGTAATATTTAGCTTTTCTTAACTGCAAGCATGGAGTTTGTGTTGCTTTTGTATTCAGAACAAAACCCAGGAAGGTAAACTAGCAAACCCTCCCCAAGCCCTGTGTGCTAATCTTCGCGGCCGAACCGAGGTCCCAGCTGGGATGGAGGGGCCGCAGCCCTGCGGCACGGCCTTCCCCGGGGGGAGAGGAGGAGGAACCTGAGCCAAGGGTCGGGCACGCAGTTTCTGCTCCGAGGAAGACCCTGTGGGCATCCAGAGAGTTGCACTCTGTACGTTGTATTTGCCCCAAAACATAAATGTCAGGAGGTGTTTCCATCCCGAAGGGGAGAGAATGGCTCCCCCGTTCCAAAGGCCTTCCCGGTCCTCTGTGAGTCCCCACATAGTGACCCTGGCTCAGAGGTCAGGGCAAGACAGGCCAATTTCTGTTTTTCACACTTAAAGCATTTTTTAAAAACATTTACTTTTTAGAAAGAGGGGAAGGGAGGGAAAGGAATGTCAGTGTGTGGTTGTCTCTTGTACGCCTCCCACTGGGGAACCTGGCCTGCCACCCAGACATGTGCCCTGACTGGGAATTGAACCTGTGACCTTTTGGTTCGCAGGTTGGCGCTCAGACCCCTGAGCTATAGCAGCCAGGAAGCCCTTAAAGCATTTGAAGAAGGAACTCCTGCAACGCCGTGCAGCCACCAGAAAACAATGTAGGGGTGACAATGCTGGGGCACCACCACCGCTAGCAACACCAGGGCCTTCTCTCCCCAGCTCTTGCTGCGAGCCAGGGCCTGTGCCAGCCCCGCTGTCTGTCCCCGCGGCACTTGGTGCTCTTACTATCTCCGCCTTACAGACAGGGAAAGTGGGGCCGAGGGGACGCCGGCACAGTCCCCCACCCCCGAGGGCAGAGCCGGAGTGGGCAGGGCCGGGTGGGCAGCCCAGTGGGTGGCCCCGGGCCCGGTGTTCTGTCTCTGCCCGTGTGCCAGTGCCGACGAGCAAGGCAGTCTGTGTGCCAGGTGCTGGCCGCTGCTGAGGGGGCGGAATTGCTGGGCGTCTGTTTCTCCTGTTTCCAACCCCCCGTCTGAAGTTTGTAAGAGAAACTGTGTGTTAATCGTTACTCGTTTTATGATTCTAAAAGGATAGATCGTAGTGACAGTGAGAAATATATATTGAAAAACACTAATATTATTTGCTTCTCTACTTGCCTTTGCCCTGGCTTCCCCTCCATGGGATCTTCCTTTCTTTTTAAGAACTCTTATTGAGATTTGCCAGGTGCCTAGCCTTCCTCCCTTTAAAGTGTACACTTTGGCGGCTTTTAGCCTGTTCCCAGAGCTGGGCAAGCCTCCACACCGACAGATCCCAGCGTACTTTCACGGCCCTACACAGAAACCCCACCCCCCAACCCATGCAGGGAGGGGCCAGAGACGACAGACTGCCCCAGGTGACTCCCTGGTTTGTGGAGCATGTTCTAGAGACTGTGTGTTGGGCAGTAGGCGCAAGGAGGAGGGAGTCCTCCTGGCCTGCACGTCGGTAGGACTAGCGATATGACGAAAGACGCCGGCCCACACCAGGCGCCCGTTGATAAAAACGGGACGGTCTCGGTTCAGGTGTGTCGTGTTCCCCTCCTTTTAATAGGGAGGCTGTAAAACTTAGTTATAGAACGTACTTCTGAGGATGCCCACGGCTGCCTTCGGTTGACAGCGGGCTCACAAGCCTGAAACCTCTGGGGTGGACGACAGAGGTGGAAGTGAAGCCATCCTGAGTGGTGAGGGGCCCCGGCCCACCTCGGACGGGCCACCCTCGTGTTATGGGCCTGGGTGGCAGTGCCAATGGAGGTCCAGGTATCGCGTCTCTCGGTGTTTAAAAGTTGTAAATGAAGCCACAAGCCCTGAATAAACACCTGCCCTGACTGTCCGCCCTTTGGTACGGCCTGGTTCAAAGAGGGAATTCTGGGCTTCTCTGAGTTTTGCACTTGGAGGGGGAGAGGTGGTCCAGAATAGGGGAGCATAGGATCTAGACCCTGGGGGTGGGGTAGCCAGAGGGGACTCTGAAAAGACCTTGGCACAGGGCAGGGACCACAGTTGCCTGGATGTCATGCTGTCACTGCCAGAGGACACCTTTCCCTGGAGGGGACACTTTCTTCCCAGCTCCACCCAAATCAAACCATCCAGAAATGCAGGCCTCCCACCACCAGACGCCCTGATTTTTCAAGAGGAGCTCGAAGCCCAGACTGCCATATAAAATCTGGTTGTTAAGGCGCCACGGGAGCCAAGCACAGCACGTCTGCCAGCCGAGCACTGGGAGCACCTGCTGGCGTCTTCTGCCCGCAGAGCGCCCCGGAGCCTTGGACGGCTGGGCCGCACCCCGCCTGCTAGCCCGCCTGCTTAGGGCTTCTCAGCCCGGAAGGAAGGCAAGGCAGGCAGAACAGAGGTCCCGAAAGAGGTCCGTGTCCTGATGCCTGGAACCTGTGAATACGTCACCGTACACGGCAAAGGGACTTTCTGTGTGTGTGATTAAGGGGCCTGAGAGGGGCGAGAGCCCTGGGTCGGCCTGGGGGCCCGGCGTCATCATGAGGGTGTTTCAAGAAGCGGGCAGCAGGGCTGGAGCCTACGGAGACAGGACGAGGCAGGAAGAGGCCAGAGTGAGCAACAGGGAGGCCGCTGCTTTGCAGGTGGGAGGCCCCGCGGGCCACCCCATGAGGCCTGCCTCTGGAAGCCCGGACAGGAGAGGAAGCGATTCTTTACGAGGGCTTCCAGAAGGAATGCAGCCCTACAGACACATTGATCTTAACCCTCAAGACCCCTCTCGGGCTTCTGACCTTGAAAACTGTGAGGTCAGCTGGTGCACTTTGTGGCTCGAAGTGTGTAGCCATTTGTTACAGCAGCGATGGGACATGCGGAAGGCGCTTTGGAAGAGGGTCACAGGTGCCCCTGCCTCGCACCCCACTCCTCACACTTATTTCCCAGCCTGGAGTGTGTTCCTTCTCGCCTATCAGCTGGATCCTTCGTGGTTGCCTTCCAGGCCCACCTTGCTGAGAGCTCCACTAGTCCCTGATGTTGCTCTCCTGCATTAGAGCCCTGGTATGCAACCACGTTAAAATCACTTGAGGGCTCTTAAAAAAAAAAAAAGGAAAGGAAAGTACCGACGCCTGAGCCCCACCCCTGCCAATCAAACCTAGGGGTGGAGCCTGGGCAGGGATAGTTTTCAAAAGCCCCCCAGGTACTTCTCAAGGGCCCTCAGGGCTGAGAGCAGCCCTGATGGAGCCTTCCGGGTGTTGCTTCCTGTGTCCCAGGCCAGGGCCCAGGACATCACAGGTGTTCAGGAACATTCGCTGACCGGCTGAGATGGGCGCCCCCTCTGGGCACGAGCAGCGCCAGGCCCCTTGGGGCTCCTCTGTTGTCTCTGGGCCAGTCTGCTCTTTCTGGATTGAGCCAAATATGGATTGCATTTGTAATGTACACATAATCATTTGGATGATAACTTATGCAATTATAAAGTATAATTTATATTATATTATAATTACGTGTAATTGGCAAGGGCATACAAAGTACAACCGCACGAAGAATTACTGCTTGTGGAGAGCTTAGTATGTGTTAGGCATTATGTTTAGTATTTTACAGCCGTTGTCACTATTCGCTTCAAAATAGTCCAGTACAGCCCTGGCTGGTGTGGCCCAGTGGACTGAGCGCTGGCCTATGAACCAAAAAGTCACCAGTTCGACCAGTTCGATTCCCAGTCAGGGCACGTGCCTAGGTTGTGGGTCAGGTCCCCAGTTGGGGGTGTGTGAGAGAGAACCTCTCGATGTCTCTCTCACACATCAGTGTTTCTCTCCCTCTCTTCCTCCCTCCTTTCCCCTCTCTCTAAAAGTAAAATCTTTTAAGAAATAGTCCAATGCATATGTTTTAGCATATAACACCCTTTTTCAAGATGAGGAAGCTGAGGAAGAGGAACGTTAAGTTTCTCATCCAGAGTCACATGAGACAGTAGCAGACCCAGGGTTGGAATCTAGGTCTGTTGTCAAAGATCATACTTTTAGCTCCACTCTCCACTGGCTCACAGTGAGTAGTAAATAGCACATGTATATAATAACACTATTAAAATTACATAGTACAATATGTAAAGAATATGCTGCTGGATAGTGTTTTATTTATAGATAAAATTATATGTAATTTAACATGCAATTGTGTATAATAGAAACTCAATAAATGCTATATATGAAACAGTGTTACCATTTAAAGCTGCTTTTATACAATCAACTATTGTTTACGTGTATTCTAACCAATGATGTTACTTCAAAAGACCGTTCCCAGAAAGTTGCATTGAGAATATGCGGCTTCTTTGAAAATACTGGGTGATTACTAAGACACAATGTTAAAAGAAAATAAATGGATACAAAAGTGCGTGTGTGTGAATGTGTGTGTGTATACGTGATACAAATCTTGCAAAAATAAAATGAGCATATATATTTTATATCCATGGAAAAAGAATGGAAAGAAATGCCCCAAATTTTTCACAGAAATTGTGATGGGTGGGTGATTGGATTGGAAGAGGTTTTTATTTTTTTTTACTTGATATCTGGGGCCAGACCAAGACCCTGGGGCGTCCCAGGCGGGTTGATGTTCGGCAATGCTTCACACTGGTGCTCTTTCAACTTTTGTTCTGCATTTATTGAGTGGCCAGGGAGAAACTGGTAATAAATAATTGATCAATTTTGTGTACAAATATAGATTCACTTCCTAATTCATTCCACAGACCAAAGTAGAGTTCATGTTCTGGGGGGAACATCGTCTCCCACTTTTCTGTGGCTCTCATCTTCTGTCTCTGGAAATTTCCGACACCCACAATTTGTTGGGAGACATATTAGTTTAAAATGTAGACACTAAAATAAATTCCCCATTGCTAGCCCTTTGCCTGGGGTAGTTCAGGTTTGCGGGTTTCAGCCGAGTGCAGCGCGCACGGCACAGAAATGCCGCCCAGGCCGATGGCAGCGAGGGGCGGCGCTGTTCGTTCAGTTTTGTAAGGATTTCTCTCCTCCTTGCGTTTGGCCAGTCCCGTACAGAGCCCCATGTGGAAACTGCATCAACCAGCACCGTGCTCCCGTCCGAGTCCACAGGCATGTCAGCACCCTTTGCTCTATTCTAGAAATCTGGAAAATACACAAAAGAATGACTTTCCGAATCAGGAAGTGGCCCTCGGAGAATGAATTGGGAAGTGTTCCCTTTTCTTCTGTTTTTGGGAGAGTTTGTGGAGAATTGGTGTTCCTCTTAAAGTATTTGGTAGACTCTACCGGCGGAAGTCTTAGAATTACCAATTCAATCTCCTTATTTGTTACAGGTCTACTCAGATTTTTTGTTTCTTATTGGGTCAGTTTTGGTCATGAGTATCTTTCTGGACACTTGTCCATTTTGTGTGCGTTATTTGATTTGTTGGTGTGTAGCTGTCCATACACCTTTTTCTTTCTGTCAGGTGGGCCTGGTATCCCCCCTTTCATTCCTGATTTTAGTAATTTAGTCTTTCTCTTTTTTTCTTGGTGAGTCTGGCTGGAGATTTGTCAGTTGCGTCAATCTTTTCAATGAATGGTGGCTTCTTAGGTGTTCATTCTAAAAATTGTACCACATAAGCTATACATGCCTTCCATATAATCTCTGGCCTTTATAGAATATTGCAGAATCAGAATGAAAAGGAAAGAACGGAAAAAGGAATTGTGGTGCAGTTAATCGTCCTAAGAAACTTATGAGGGCCGTAGGTCCTAGATTTGTCTTCCACACTAAGTGATCCCCTTATTCATATAAACTAATCGCTGACTTCTTGAGGATTCCGTCTTTTCAATAAAACGAATATCTGCCTCAGGAAGCAAGGCGGTAGTTGCTACAATATGTGACACTTCAGTGAAAAGCGATGAAATGAAACAGTGTTCGTGCCCCGCTCGCATCATTGACAAACGGGGCACGGCCACCGCAAACTGGGTGGCCCGACACAGAAGAAGTCTCCCCTCTCACCCAGGTCTGGAGTCAAGGGTCCCGCAGGGCCGCGTGCCCTGTGAAATCCGCAGGGGAGACCCTTCCTCGCCTCTCCTGGCTTCCGGCGGTCACCAGCAGCGGATCCCCGGCATTGCTTCACTGAAACTGTGTCACTCCACTCTCTGCCCCCCATCACCCCAGGACTATTCCCCCCTCCCCACCATGTGTCTCTCTCCTCTTCTTACACGGGCACCAGCTACGCTGGGTTCAAGGCCCGCCCTGCTCCGGTGTGATCGCATCTAACGACCCCTGCCCTGACCCTGTTTCTAACAACCTCACCATTGGAGGAACCGGGGGCCACAAGTGCTGCGTTTCGTTCTCGGGGGAGACGGTCCGCCCGTGCCCCGAGCTGACTGCGGACAAGAAGTACATCCAAAGCGCCTCTCTGCTTATCACAGTTCTTCTTTTCTCTTCTCTTTAAAAACCTCCTCCCTAGATTGAAGACATGTTTAATGAAATCAAATTTAGTGAGTACGTGGACTCTGGAAGGATGATTGACAGAATCAACTTGCCCAATTTCCTCAAAATTTACCTGAATCACCGGCCGCCCTTTGGCAACACCATGAATGCCATCCAGAGGAGCTTCGACATCCTGGGCCACCCCAACTCCGAAGGACAGAAAGTCATTCAACGGGAGGACTTCCTGAAACTGCTTCTAACGAAAGGTGCGCGCACACAGGGGTATCTTGTAACCTCCTTGGGCCCTTCCCACCGGGCAGAGGTGAGCTGGGGGGACACACCCCTGGCGTCTTCGATTTGACAGGCTTCCGCCTGCGGGACGCGCTTGGTGGCCCGCACAGCCGGCAGACGGGGAGGCCAGCTCGGGCACCTGCCAGTTACATTCGCAGCTCCCGAGACCTCGGGACTCAGCGTCCTCACTTGTCAAGGATGAGATGCGGTTGGGACATGCCACCGCACCAAAGTGACATGTTGCCTTTCCCCCTGCTGTCGTCCTCAGTATTTTATGTGAGGCGGTCAAGTCGGCTCTCTCTGTGGGTGACCGTTCCGTCGTGGTCAGACGGGGGAGCCGGTGTGAGAGAGTGTGAAAAAAGCGGAGGGCGGCGGCCTGGATCAGTTTCTGGCCGATTTCTCCCTCCACACCCCAGAGCCGGTCCCCTGGGGCGGTCCCTGTTACACGCCACGTAGGGAAGCGTGTGAGACAGTGACATGGGACTCCCCCCCGTCGATTGCCTTTGTGTTTCGGGAAAAGGGAATCGAGGAATCATTCCCTTTCGGATCCACAAGGATGCTGCCACACTCCCTGTCGTGCGCAGTCCTGAGCGAGAGCTGACCGCCGCCTTTTCCCTTTGTGGTCCCCAGGCGAGCACATGACGGAGGAGGAGATGTCCGACTGCTTTGAGACGCTGCTGGGCCTGCACCCCGAGGGCTGGAACTTGGAGCCTGCGGCCTCCTCCAACAGAGGTATGGGGGCGGCGCTGTCGGGGCGGTGGGTCTCTCGTCGGCTGTCGCCATGGACGTGGCGGTTTCTCCTGATGGGCGCATGAGCGGTGGCCGTGTCTGTGTCTCCTTTGTGCCTCTGGCCTTGCTTTTGCCTTCCGCCCACTGACCGGTCCTTGTCTGACTGGCTCGGGTGGGCGAGTCCTGGCCACAGCGGGCAGGTACAGTTCGGAAGCCGATTCAGCAGGAGAGGACTTGTCGAGAGGGGCCTGAGTGGGAGAGGCAGCACAAGCCGACTTCTGGCTGCCAGTCTTCCCAGTTTTCCACGATCACCCGTCGCTCCTTCCCTGAGGCCCCCTTGCCTCCCTCTAGTCCCTTGGAGGGAGGAACGTGGCCCTGAAATTTGGGTGGCAAGTGTAAGCTCGGGAGGAAGCAGTGCAGACTGTCCCCGGGCCGGCCCGTGTACAAAGGCATCCAGTGACAAGCCCGGGATGCCAGGCTGATGACCCCACGGTGGTCAGGGCCAGCGCGGGCATTGCAACTGCAGTCAGGAGCAAAGACTGCTCGCCGGGCTGCCCTCCCCCTCTCCTTGCACCGTCTGTCCGCAGTTTCAAACGAGACAGGGCTCCTCGGCCCAGTCTGGACTCCGGTGTCTGCCTGCATCCCGATGCCAACCTGCATGCCCCACCCCACTGTTTTTTGTTTACATGGAGTCTCGGAATGTAACTTTCCCGTTGTTACGTATTTACATTGTGTTCCTAAGTGTCTCCAAACAAAAACCCAGCCATACCACGCCGTCAGGGCTCTCCCAGGAGGCTCGCAGAGACCCAGGTGGCAAGTGGTCCCGGCTGCAAAGGGAAGGATTTTCACCGGTTTCCACAGGGTGGGGGAGGAGGTGGGGGTGTTCCAAGGAGTCAAAGAGAAACCACGGCCCAGAGCCCCTCTCACTTATTAGTATCATTTCCTTGTATTTTTGAAAAATGCTTCTGAGTGGAAAACCTAGAGATTATGAAGACATTTGTTTTCTTGTTTGGTTAGGCTCAGAAATGTGCTTTGAAGAAGAACTTCCAGACGAAATCACTGCAGAAATATTCGCGACTGAAATTCTTGGCTTTACCATGTCGCCCGATTTCAGACAAGGTCCTACGGACGGTCAGTGAGGCTGTGAGGAATGTCTGAGGCACAAAGGACTTTGTGTGTGGGGTTTGTTCCCCCACCAGGCGGTACTTTCCCTCCCCCCACTCGGATCTCTAGAACGTTTAGGCATTAAAAGCAGTGGAATTCACAAAGTTGGACTTTCCGCTGTTTGCAAAACAGGCAAGTGGGCAGAGGCAAGCAAAGCAAGGCCAGGCGGCCTACAGGGGGATTTGAATGGGACACAGAGGTGGTGTAGTCCCTGGGGGCAGGGAGGGCCTCAGCCAGCTGCAGGCCCTCCTAATGAAACGTTTGACCTCATTCCCTTCCCCTCGGGTGAACCCTGGCCCCTTGGCCTAATGTGGCCTCGTGTGGACTGGAATGCCCCCTCCTGCTCCTAGGCTCCGGGCCTCTGAGAGTCTCTTGCGTATGGCTTCCAATCAGCAAAACACCCGAGCAGCTGTGTGTGGCCGCTGTGAGGAGCATCACCGGTCATGGTCACCCTGGGTGGCAGCTGTCAGAGAGCATGCACAAAGCGCCCAGAGCCCTGTGCTCACACCTGGACCACAAACCGCAAGGCCAGTGGCCCGGCAGAGCTCCCAAGCAGAGTCCGTGAGCCTCCCCGCCCCCGTCCCACCCTGCCCCACACACAGCAGACACCCACGGGCTTGATCCGCTGCCTCACACACCATTGGGCTTCAGAACACGCTGCAGTGGGCAAAGACGGGGCCAGTCCCCCAGCTCCGGGGTTGTTCAGGGAACGTCACTAAGTTTTCAGCACTGTTTTGGCCTTAAAAATAAAGTACCGTCATCGCGTCTATGGGTGAAAGTTACGGTCTGATGTTAGAGTTTTGTCCTCAGTTGCGAGGTCTCCTTATTCAGGCAAATGTGCCAGAGGTTCTGCTCCACACCCTCTCAGTCCAGCACCCCCTCCCACCCACACCAGGTCCTTCCCGAGGAACCAGCCTTCCAGGAACATTTCTGGCCCCCGCCAAGGTGCGCTGTGCTAAGGAGCCAGGTGTGTGTGAGAGAGAGGACTGCGGCAGCCTCATCGGTGCACAGAGTCCACCCTTCCCCGCCACCCTGCCGGCATAGGGGAGCTTTGGAGCACTCCGGAACAGGGGACGGGACCTCGGACCCTCGGACCCTGAGCCAGACTGTGTCACTGCGACCTCGGGACAGACAGTGTGGGCTGAGCCTCTGCAGGCACCACCGATCACACTGTGTCACCACAGCTGGTTTACATTTTGTTCTTAAAAAAAAAAAAAACACCAAAAGAAAAACAAACTCTATGAACCAATTCTGCAGCTGTGGAGGGCTTTGGAGACGTATTTCCAAGCCAGTTAAAAAGTTCCTGGGGACATTTTAGGGGACAGGAAACCCTCAAATGACTTGTTCTCTTCAAAAAAATAACAGAATTGGATGCAGTCTGGACGCCAACCAGCAGCTTCTCTCGCCGCATCCGGCGCGCTCTGATTTCACGCTTGTCGACCACATGTATTAGAATAACTGTCTGCAGCACAGCTGACCGGCGACCCTTTGGACCCACAGTGGCTGGACCCTGTCAGCCCCAGGAGGGCGCCTCCCCCTCCCATCCTGGGCAGGCCCAGCCTGCTGGCCACACAGGTCGTGGGCAGGAAGGACGTTCATCCAAGGGCGACCTTCCTGCCAAGCGAGCGGAGCACTCAGGCTGCATCTCCAGCAGAGCAGCGACGCCAGAGAGGGAGGCAGGAGACACTGAATGTGGGGTCGTGGGGCTCGTGCATCACGTCGTAGGGACAAATCACTGACCACCAAGCAGCACACGGCGATGCCCCTTTGAAAAAAAGAACGCTATTTCAGATGGGGCCTCCGGCTACCGGCTGACCCATCCTGGTTTGTTGCTTGCAGGCTTCCGGGGCCTGTCCCATAGCAGCCGGAACCACCGAGAGCCTCCTCCATCACCCTCCTCTCCACTCCAGACCCCATGCCCCTCCCACCGGTGCTTCAGCTCTGGGAGCCACCGGCCAGGCGGGGCTGGTTTGCTGCTTCTGCTCTTTAATAGCTCCTGGGTGCCCTTGGGGTGGCCACTCTCTCAAACCACAGTTTCCTCCTGGAACGACTCCTGGGGTGGCTGTGAGGGTTAGAGGAGACGGAGCGAGTGAAGAGGTAGTTACTGGCAGGAGGTAGCGCTAGAAATAGGACAGCAGCTATTATTGCTCCAGGCAGACGCCACGCCCCGGACTTGGGAAGAGGTTTGACGAAAGCGAACCTCTCCCAACGCCACGGTGTTAGCGCCAGTCAGCACTCCCAGCTGGTTTTGACAATGGGCCCTCGATAAATATTTGTGGGATGATCGAATGAATGAACTTGAAGCGTCAGTGCCCTTTTCGTGGCTGACTTAGCTGTCGAATGCAAGTGCATGGCAGTCCGCACCCGCTCTCCATCGGGGGCGGCAGACTGTCCCCACGAGGGGCCAGAGAGCACACACCGCCGCTCTGCCAGCCAGCGGGGCTCTGTCTCCGGTCCTGAGCTGGGCCAGGGGCTGGGCGGCCGCCGATGGTCCAGGAAGGAGTGACAGTGGCCTCGTTCCAATCCGACTCAGTCGTGGGCACTGCATTTCATGATAATATCCACACGTCACGAAATCGTCTTCTTGTAACCATTTCAACCACTAAAAAACTCGAGCCCCACTCTCGCTCAGCTCGTGCACCGGCCACACAGAACCTGCGCCCTGACTCGCCCTGCAGGCTGGAGCTTGTTGGGCCTCCCAGGCCAGGATCACTTCTTCCAACAGATTTTTACAAATACAATGAATCGGTGCAAAATACCGACGGGTGCTCTTCAAACATGCCAAGGTCATGACTAACTAGACGAGACTGAGGAGCAGTCGCAGGGTGGAGGAGACACGGGGATGAAATGCCGAGTGGGCACCCGGACTCCTGGGGGAACCAGGGGAGTCAGCGCAAAGCCCGTAGTTGAGTTAATTTCTGCGTTTCGATCACTGAGTCGCGGGTACATCGGACCTGCGCACGAGAGAGGCTGGGGTCAGGTCTCCAGGAACTCTCGGTTCTGCCTCTGCCTTTGCAACTGTCCTATACGTCTCCTTAAATTGTTTCAAAATTTGAAAAAAAATGAAATCTGCACCCTGTTTCAGATTCAGTCACCCCTGGGTTTTCCTGTGACCCGCCCCCCTCCCCGCTTTCAGTGCCCACGCAAATGCTCTGGGGGCCAGTCAGGGCTGGCTGCTCCAGGGCCACTGCACCTGCTGTCCGTCTGTCTGTCCTCTGCAAACATCTGGAGGCAGTGCAGATGGGTCTTTCTTTAAAGATCGGTGTCCATAAGCCATGCCTTCGCTGGAGACTGCTGTTTTCCTCCTGAGCATGTCCTCTGGGGATTCGGCCAGCGTTTCCCCACAGGCAGCTGCTTCAGAACGGACAGCAATAAATAGGTACAGGGCACTGGGGACCTGCCGCGGGTTGCCACCCGACTCACACGTCACGCAGCTACCCCCTGCTAGCGTAGCTTAAAGGAGGATTAAAAACAACCCAGGGTGACGCAACATTCTTCAGCGGCAATACTGCGTGTAGGGACCGGCCTCAGGGGACAGTTACCAGTGGGGACCTGTACCCTTTAGCTTGTGTTTTCCCGAGCTGCTGGAAGGCCTCTTGCCTTTCTAGGTAACAGTAACAGTGGGTATTTATCTGTGCCCATGTGAGAGGCCCAGGAGATTGCTGCCGACTGCTGGCTCCTATTTATTTGTTTCACAGAGCGAGAGGAACGTGGATTTGTTGTTCCACCGGTTTGCCCATTCCTTGGTTGGTTCTTGTAGGTGCCCTAACCAGGGATTGGACCCGCAACCTTAGTGTATCAGGACGATACTCTAACCTATTGAGCTACTGGGCCAGGACTGCAATTCCTCTCCTGATAGCTGAAGTCCCTAATGGCACAGCGGGGAAGTTCAGCCCCAAAGTCGCTCAGCCACGGGGGCCTGACCCACTGTGTGCGCCCGCACTCCTCCTGCCCCCTTGCTGTGTTGACTGGAAGTCACAGGCCACGGCCATGAAAACACGGTATTTATTTTTATATCTCGCACTCGTCAAAGCAAGTGTTTTCTTTGGGAGGGGGACGAGCTCAGTACAACTTGTCCCTGCTCCCTGCAGCCCCGGGGACAGTGTGGAAGCATGTGCTGCGGGGTGTCCACCGGCCAGCGCGTCTGCCCGGAGGAAGGCAGCAGTGGATAGGCTGGCGACCCACGGGTCTGAAGTGCAGAGGGGCTGAGAGCCACGCGTGGAAAGACGGGGAACGTTCCAGGAAGAGGGGACAGTGTGCATCAAAGCCAAAAGCCATGCGTCGGTCATGTGTGGAGCCAGCCCTGAAGCGGCTATATTCTTCCGCGTGACAAGAGTGCCGTGGAACCGCTCACAGCGGGTTCCAGCCCCACAAACCTTGGCATGTCTTCTTCTTCTTCTTTTTTAGGGATTCCAGTGCTTATTTTAAAATGTAACCACAGATTTCTCAGTGACCTCTCGTCCCTTCATGCACTATCACGTTCGACTGCGCATGTGCCAGGGTCCCTGGTGACCGCCAGGAGGCAGCCTGTCGCGCAGCAAAGCCTCTGCAAATGCTGGCCCCTTGCGCCTTCCTCGGTGTCCTTTTGGTCACCTCTGCCTTTCCTACCTTGCTAAACAGCAGTCACGTGTGGCCTTCAGATCCTCTAGCGCAGGGTGACCTCGGCGTCAACAGGGAGCGCTGAGCCCAGATGCGTGAGGCACGAGGCAGGGTTCTAGCCCCTAAGAAGGTCACACTGTAGTGAGGGAAACACCAGAAATCACAGTGTCTTGCGACGTGATCCAGGGGCATCCAGAACTGGTGGGTGGGGAGGAGGAGGAGGAGGTCGGGGAAGGCAGAGGGGAAGTTACACAAACAAGGTGCTCTGAGCCCGTCTCGGGGGAGAGGGCCTGGGGCGATGGCCAGGCGGTGGCCCCGTTTTGGATGGCCTTGTGTGCTGAATCAAGGACATCGAACCTGACGATGAAAGTGAAGGAGGAAGAGCGGATTAGATTTGCATCTGAGAGGCATAGGACTAGGCACTGGGCAGGAGGGGGTGTCTGGGGAAAGGGACGTGCGTGGGGAGACTGTTACCACAGTTTGGGGAGAGCTGAAGGGTTACAACAGGAGATGAGGCATTCGGGCAGTGTAGTGCCTGAGGGTCTCCGTCACAGTCCTGGGTTTGTGGCCATAGAAATTGGCTCTGGTTGGTGTAAGGGGAATGGGGCTTTACTGGAAGACTATCAGGGAACTCACAGAATCAACGAGGAGGCTGGAGAAGCACGTTCTGAAAACGATCAGGGACCAAAGGCTGCCAGGATGCGAACGGCACGGCCACCCCTGGGCGCTCAGGGCCTCCAGTCTTCTTCCAGGGGCATCCCACCCGTGCGAATGTGGCCCAACACCAAATCATAAGTGTGACCCAGATACGCCCACGGGTTGGACACCCCCATTTAGGCTCTCCAGTGGCCACTCTGCTGCGAGTCACGTCTCCCCTGCCCCTCCTCTCTCTCTCAAGAAATCAAAGTCAAAATCTAAGCCACAACACAATAGCACTTCACCTCCACTAGGATGGCTGAAGTGAAAAAGACAGATGGTAACATGTGTTGGTGAGGATGTGGAGAAGTCGGAAGCCTCGTTCATTGCTAGTGGGAATCCGCAATGGTGCAGCCATGGTGGAAAAGCAGTTTGGCAGGTCCTCAAAACGTTAAACATAGAGTCACCCCAGGACCCAGCAATTCCACTCCCAGGTGCATAGTCAGAGAAATGAAAATTCACATCTGCATAAAACCCTATGCACTAATGTTCCTAGCAACATTATTCATAATAGCCCAAAAGCGGAAGCAACCCGATGCGCATGAATGGATGAATGGAGAAGCAAAATGCGATGAATCCGCACCGTAGAATACCATGCAGTCGTAAAGAGGGGTGAAGTGCTGATGCACCCTACCACACGGACAAACCTCGCGAATGTGCCACGTAGAAGAAGGCAGGCACAAAAGGACACAGGATTTCTTTCACATGGAATGTCCAGAGGAGGCAAATCCATAGAGACAGGAAGTGGATGCGGGGGCTGGGGGAGGGGAGAGGAAGACTGACTGCTGATGAGAGGAGGGTTTCTTTTTCGGACGACAAAAACGTTCTAACATTGAGCGTGGTGACGGTTTCACAACTCAGTGAACATAGCAAAAACCACTTTAAAAGGGTGTAGTTGATGGTACGTTAATTTTATTTTAACAAAGCTATTAAAAAAGAACATCAACTGACTAGACCATCTACCAACTGGCTAATGCCTGGGACCTAATTCCCTGGGGGAAGAGAGAGAGACACACACACACACAGGCCCCCTCTAGCTTGGGGGGCTGACTTCACCCCCAAAAGGCTCTACCAGAACTCAGAGGGGCATGCGGATGCTGGGCAGCCAACACGACAGCACCCGTGTGAGGGAAGCAGCCGACTCTTGGGCAGCCTTCGGGGTTACTAAGCCGAGAATTCACCAAGCCTGTCCCTGGACGGGTTCCAGTCTTGCCCCAGGTCACTGGGTCACGACCAAATGGTCTGCGTTTAATCATTCATTGTTAGAAGACTGTCCTGCTTACACCCTCTCACCTTTGAACGCAGGAGTTGTCCACAAAGCACTTTGTATCTACTCTCCCCCTGTTTTCAGGTGACCTCAGGTGGCCCAGCTGCATCCAGGCAGACGTGAGTTGCCAACCCACTAGCATCGGAGCTGGTGATGGCTTCTAGAATTGTGATCAGAGGCAAGAAAAAGTACCGAGAGGCAGGTTGCAGTGTTTGGTCTATCAAAACCTTTTTTTTTCCCCAAGGCTTCCCCAGTCCATTTAAAACTCATCCTAAGGCTCACTGAGCTCTGGGGGAGACCTTCCCCACAGTAATTTGGGCCCCCATTAGGCTCTTCCAGTGGGTGGTATGCTGGTAAATGTTACCAACCAGCTCCGGGTGGGGCAGGGACAGGGTGCGTGTTGCATTTGGCAATTCCCACAGTGCCCGTGCTCCTGCTGTGCTAATGACAACCTATGACAGGAAGTTACTGAACACGGAGTCGGGAAGTGCAGACCTGTCAGCCAGCTGCCTGGAGTCACTGACCCCGCGCTCGGGGTACAACAAGCAAACCAGTCTTGCTCAACAGGGTGTTGCTCAACAGGGCGGCCTATATTGGCATCACCTGGGTGGTCCAGGGACCCACAAGCCCTGAACTTGGATGCAGGTGGTCCTGGGCTAGCGGAGTCCTCAGGAGCCTGGCAGAACCAATGTAAAGCATCTCTCAAGGAATGTACCTTCACCCCATGCCGCAAATTATCCCTATTTTTTAAAAAGATTTTATTTATTAAAAAAATTCATTTTTATTTACTTTTAGAGAGAGGGGAAGGGAGAAAGAAAGAGAGGGAGAGAAGCACTGATGTGTGAGAGAAACATCGACTGGTTGCCTCTCGCATGTCCCCAGCCGGGAACCTGGCCTGCAAGCCAGGCACTTGCCCTGACTGGGAATCAAACCCATGACAATTCATTCGGTTGGCAGGACGACACCCAGCCCACTGAGCCACACCAGTCAGGGCTGTCCCTATTAATACATTTTAAAACACAGTGTTCATCACGGTCAAAGAGAACCAGGCAGACCACAAGGAAATAAGACACCATGAGCAAGAACTAGCAGAAACAGACCCTCAGACACTTCAAATTCTAGAATTATCAGACCCAGCCTATAAAACAACTGTGCTTTGATGAAAGAAAGACGTTTTAAAGTATCTGCAGGGGGCAGGAAACTATAAAAAGCGACACACTAGATTTATAAAGAACATTTGTAGAAAGCCGTACAGTTTAATCAGAGATCAAAACCAAATTCCTTCAGGGGCCATCTGGTAAGACACATGAGTAAAGTGGCGGCTGACCTAGAGAGCTTTGCCTGAGGGGCGCAGGCCGGGCTCCTCGGCTCCAGCTGAGCGTTGCCATGTGGCACCACCGGAGGCCCTGTGTGTGTCTCCTGCTCTTTCTAGCAAAGCCGGATATTTGGATTTCGTTTTATTGCAGTGAAATTCACAAAACATAAACGTGGCCGCCATAAGCATTTTAAAGTGTACAGTTCAGTGGCATTAAATACATCAACAGTGCTGGGCAATCGTCACCCCTAGAACTTCAGCATCACCCCAAAAGGAAACCCCAGTCCATTGGAAGACACTCCGCATTCCCAGAGCCCCCGGCAGCCAGCAGTCTGCCGCCTGCCTCTGGGGCTTTGTCTAGCGGACACATCTCATGTCCGTGGGGTCAGGCAATATCTGTCCTCTTGCGGCTGGCTACCTTCTTTCCCGGAGCACGTTTCCAAGATGCATCCCTGCTGGGGCGTGTGCCCGCGCTCCGTTCCTTTTCGTAACAGCTGGTTAGACGTGCGCATTCATCAGCTGATAGTTGGATTTCTGACATGCCATCATCCTGTTTTAAATACATACATGACAGTTCTGTGTGGCCCTAAGCACATATGCGCTGACCTGATGGGGACCGACAGCTTGAGGCTGCTGCATTGGAACTTGCTGTGGCATGGCCCCTCAGAATGGTTCTCGGAGGCGGGTGTTCTCTTCATCTTTCCCACTAGGAACTCGGGGCTCAGAATGGTGGGAAGACATGCCTAGGAAAAGGCCTGCAGGGCAGCCCCCGACTCCACTCCCCCGGTAGCTTTTCTACCCTCATCAGGGCAAACTGTTCGGTTCTAGAGTGAGTGGAAGTCAAAGAGCTAACTTATGGCTGTGACCTTGAACTTCCCCGTATCTCAGTTTCCCCACGTGTGCTGGAAGAGCCTCTCCAAGGCCCGAGCTTGCTGACAGGGTCACTGCCACCTTCCCCAGCATCCATCTGGGCGTGAAATTAGCTTTGGCCAAGTCGGTTTAGCTGCACCTGAACACAAAGGTGTGGCACACCTGGTTTGTTCTGATACCGCAGATTCCTCCAAAGAGCTGTCCTTGGGCAGGGTGAGGAAGAAACGGCCTCCAGAGTCCTCCAAAATGCTGATCCTCATTGAACTTTCCCTGCTGAAAGCCATTTAGTAAGCAAGGGCGAGTGTCTCTCGTGGTCTGCCTCGTCCCAGACATCTTTCCTCCGACCCCAGTTTTCCAAAAGGACGCAGGAAAGGGAAGCGACGTCCCAGCTCGCGTGTTAACACGCGGCAGAGTGTTTCTCAACTCTCCAAGAGCACCTCGCATCTTAGATCGCCGCCTTCAACTCCGCGAAGTCAACAGCCCCGCAGGAAACTTGCGTTACTGCACCCGCTGCCGCAAACCCGGGGCGGTGGACCGGCCGCCGGGCTGGCTCCCACGGAAGACGCCCCCTCCGCGGCCAGCCCGCCCTCCTCGGGGCACCCAGCGGCACCTGCGGCCTCCGGGTGAGTTTCGGCGCCCCCGCGGGCCCGCCGCCCCCGTCGCGTGCCGGGGGCCGGGTCACCGGGCGCCCCTCGCCGCCTCCCCGGGGTGGGTAAGAGGCTGGGGGCCCCGCGGCGGCGGCGCCCGGAGGCCGCACTGCTGGCGGCCGTGGCGGCGCTGCGCCCCCTGCTCGGTGCAGCTGCCGCCCGGCGCTTGCGCACTGGGCCCGAGCGCGCGGCTGCCCCGGCTTTGTGTGTGTGTATGTGTGTGAGTGTGTGAGTGTGTGTGAGTCTGTGTGTGAGTGAGTGAGCGGCGGGCGGGCGGGCGCGAGTGTGGCCGCCGCGGAGCGCGAGCAGGACCCGGCGGCGCGCTCGCAGCCTCTCTCTCCCCGCCAGAACCATGTCGGGCAGGTCGGTTCGAGCCGAGACCAGGAGCCGGGCCAAAGATGATATCAAGAGGGTCATGGCGGCTATCGAGAAAGTGCGCAAATGGTAAGCGGAGGCGCCGCTGGGCGCCGCGGCCGCCCGACCCCAGATCACATACAAAAAGCCGGCGGGCGCAGCGCCCGGTCGCCCGCGGGCCCGTGAGTTGGAGAGGGCGGGCGGCGCGCCAGCCGGGTCACCTGCGCGAGGCGGGGGCCGCGGCCGCTGCCCAGGTGCGCTCGCGCCTGTCGCCCACCTGGAGCGGCGGTGGCGGCGGCAGCCCGGAGGCGGGGGCGCCCCGGGCCGGGTGGCGGAGCGGCGGGCAGTCCCCGCCGCGGCGCTCGGCTCCCGGGAGGGGGGCTCGGGGCCGGCCCCAGAAGCCATTTCGTTTTGTGCAAGTCACATGAAAGCGGCTTCCCGCGCGCCCGGGCCGCGATGCTGGCGGCGGAGGGGAGAGCGCGAGCTCCATTGTGCAGCGCCGAGCGGGCCGCCGCCGTCTCCGTCTCCTCCCCGCGCGCCCCGGGCGGCGCAGTGTGCCGGCCCCCGCGCCCTTGCCCACGCCGGGCCTCCCTCCCTCGCTCCCTCCCCGGCTGGCTCCCTCGCTCGCTCGCTCGCTCCCCGCCTCCCGGGCCCGGCGCCCTCGAGTCTGCGGAGTTTGCAGAGCGCGAGCCGTTTAAATTTAGCGCTTTGGGCTGCCTGGAGCGAGGGCTCTAGGCGGGGAAGCAAGATGGGGGCGAGCGCGAGGAGGGGACGTCGCGGGGCCCGGGGTGCCGGGCACCCCTGCGCCGTCTCCGCCCGGCACCCGGGCGCGGGGCTCGGGCGAGCGACTGTTTTTGGCCAGAAACCGGTCCTGGGCCGCGTCTGCCTTTCCCAAGCCAGCAGCTCGTGTTTGTTTTGCGGAGGGAGCCGTTGTTTTGTTCTCTGAGTGGGGGGACAGGGGGAGTCGGGGTTGGCTTCCAGCTCGCGCTCGAGTGTCCGGCGTGGCCTCATGGTAATTAATAGGACCGACCGCTCGCTCGGCCTCGGCGGGCTCTGACTCGGAGTCGGCCGGAGGGCCAGGCCCGAGGCGCAGCGGATCGCCAGGTTGGGGCGGACTTGTTGAAAACTCCCAGCTCCCTGGTTTCAACTTTATTATTTTTTTTCCCACGGCTTCACCAGGGTCAGGGAGGGAGAGAAGCGACGCTCTCGAGTGTCAGCGCCAGCGGGCTCGCCCCGACCCTTTATTTAAAGCCTGAAAATTGGTCAGGCCCCCCGTGGCGGGCTGTGTTTATGTTTAGGGGTGTCATTTCTTGAGTAACGCCTTGGTCTCTAAACACCACGGGGGGCGAGGATCCGGTCTAGCCGGGTCGCAAGTTAGCTGTCCTTTCTGAGTCCAACCCAACAAAAAAGGCAAGAGGAAAATCAATAAAGTCCACGTGCTCCCGGGCCTCCTATGGAAAGGGCTGCCTGCAGATGGCCGGATGCCCGGCGGAGGGCTGGGTTTGGCTCCAATGGGACAAAGAATTTTCAGAACCGTGAGAAGGGGAGGCCTTCCAAAGTTGAGATCCAAGTCCTCGGGGGCCGTGGGAGCTCCCCTGGCGCGCAGGGCACCCCGCGGCCGACTGGAGCCATTTAAAAATGGCAGAAACAGCTGCAGGCCGAAACACACACAGGAAAACAAGCCCGCAGCCCCTTCTCCCTTGGGCCCCCCCCCCCCAGGGGGAGCCTGGAGTTGTCCCCTTCCCGCCTGTGCGAAGAAAGAACTGGAGACTGGGCCTGAGTCCCTTCTGTCACCGCCCGGAGGTGAGAAGGGCACAAGGGGCAAGCTGCCACCCATTCTCTGTTCCAGGAGGCGTGGTGGGACCTTCTGCCCCAGGTCGCCCTGCACCCTGCCAGCTGCTCCCGTAGGGCCCGCCTGCCAGCTGCTTTGCAGGGAGGGCAGATGGAACGAGGGGGTTTTCCACCCGGAGCCCCGATGCAGGCCCGGCAGCGTTTGGGGGGAGGGGAAGAGAACGGATCTCCTCCCCCCCGTGTGTTTTGGGAAACTACTTCTCGGGTCCTCTAACGACCTCAGGCTTTGAGACCTCAGGGCGGAGCGTCGGAGTCACTTCCTCGCTGTGACCTTGGGCAAACCCTGTAACTTCTCTAACCCTGGCCGCCAGGGGGTCCTGTGCTGCTTTCTACCCCCACCCCCACCCCAGAATAAAATCCCTTATCCCTGCACACCGTAGCCATCATTAAATGCTGTCTTTATTGTAAGGTGGACTCTGTAGATACAAACATACATTTTGCCGATGGGTTTTCCTTCTTCTTTTCCCCCTGCCCCTTCTAAGCAAAAAAGACTTTGACTTATTTCTTGGGTTTCCCCTGCCCGGAGAAACCACATCTCACCTTCCAGAAGCCTCTAGGACGGGTTCCCCAGTCAGCCCTCCAGACTTCGGGTTGTTTATTAACCGTGTGGCCACCAACCGTGTACCTCACCGCTGGCGGGAGGCTGGGTTGCTAGATTTAGCAAAAAATAAATAAAAAATACAGGACGCTAAGTTAAATTGGAATGTCAGGTAAACAAAAAATAATTTTTTAAATACTTTAAAAAATCCGAAGTATGCCTCATGCACTATATGGGACATACTTACACTAAAAAAAGAAAAAAGATCCATTGTTTTTTGTGAAATTCAGATTTCAGTCAGCATTCTCTGTTTTACCCAGAAGACGGTGGAGGTGTCTGGCATACTGTTCAGCCTGGAAGCCTTGGGCAGCACTTCTGCCCTGCCCTGGTGACCTCCAACCAACCCCTCTGCCAGCCCTTCCCCCCATCCCCCCGGGAAAAAGCCAGCAGCCAGCCGTGACCACCCCGTCCACAGCGGCTGTTCCTCCTCTCCTCTCTGTCTGGTGTCCCAGCAGGGCAGGGTGGCAGAGTGTGAAGCAGCCAGAAGATGGCTGAAGGGAGGACAAAATGGTGGCCCCTTTTCTGGGAAACTGGGCCAAGGCTAGGAGGCCCCAGTGTGGGTGGGGGAGAGCAGGGGAGGGGGAGTTCCTGGGGGGGTGGGCAAAGGCTTAAGCTGAGAACTAGGCTTAGGCTGGGGACCCCCTGGGCCTTGGGTCTGAAGGGTCCCTCGGTGACTTGTGGTTACAAAGAGAAGACTTCCCACCTGTCCCTGGAGGAGGGGCGGTGTGTGCCTAGGGCCTCACCTCAGTGCCCCCCGGGGTGCCCTCCCACCAGGCACAGGGCAGGTCAAGTGGGAGTAAGGGCAGTCATCAGCCAGGCCTACTGGGGTGTCAAGGGCTAGCTTTGGGGGGTGACTACAATGTGAGGGAGCTCTCTTTGAAGGAGCCAGGTGACCCTAAGATGGCCTTGCCCTTGGACCTAGACCTGGGAGAACATTGGAAATTGGCCTTGGCCTGGAGAATCCAGAATGGGTGCTGGCAGTTTACGTAGGAGCCTGTGCTGGGGAGGGGTGCTGGGGGCTCCGTTTCTATAGCCAGGACCTCATTTAGTCTTTTCACCCAGGAGCCCAAGTCTGATGGGAAGAGAGAGCCTTAAGCACCGCTGGTGATGGGGGCCATGCGGGCAGGAGGCCCAGGGTGCATCCAGGGGCAGCAGCTTCATGCAAGGTTGCTGACTGTATGTTTTTGGTAAAGTTTAGCGATTGATTCAGACTTTTTAAAAGATTTTATTTTTAGTTTATTTATTTTTAGAGACGGGAAGGGAGGGAGAAAGACTGAGAGAAACATCAATGTGTAGTTGTATCTCGAGCGCCCCCTACTGGGGACCTGGCCTGCAACCCAGGTATGTGCCCTAGACTAGGAATCAAACCGGTGACCCTCTGGTTTGCAGGCCAGCACTCAGTCCACTGAGCCGCACCAGCCAGGCCCAGCTGATTCAGATTTTTAAAGTAATAGGTAGCCTGGGGAAAACATGCCTGTTAGCTGCTTGTTTGCCACCCACGATGTGAGGTAATAGCTACAGCTTAATACCCCTCATTGGGGTATTAAGCTGTAGCTATTGGGGGCACCCTCATTGGGGGCCGTGTGACCTGGGTGGGGGTTTGGGGGTGGGAGTGGGAACTCCACTGCTCCTCTGAGCCCATGTTGTGTTTCCCAAGGTGCTGCCAAGCCACCCACTCGATGAGCCCCCCCTTGCGGCCCTCCCTGGTGCTCACTCAGTGACGTACACCTGAGCTGCGGGCGCTCCCTCTGCCCAGGTGGTGGCAGGCCCCAGGTTGGGTTCTCAATTTGGGTTCTGAACTCTCCACCCTCTGTCCCACATCCCTCAGTGGCCGCACCTAGAAATGCAGCTGAAGCTTGGTGGGCTGGGGACTCGGGCCAGGGGTCACCAAAGGGACAGACGACCCTCTGGTCAGGACAGACACCCTGGGCGTGTTGAGCTCCCAACCTGCAGGGCCCCCAACCTCTCTGAGGAGGCCTGCCCCTGCAGACACTCATCCTGCCTGGGAAGGTGTCTTGTGTGTTGTGCGTCAATTACTTTTTTTTTAACCACAATCAAGCCATGGATTTGCTGAGCTTCTGCCCCCGCCCCGCACCCAGAGTGCCAGTTGAAGGCTTGTGAGTATAAGTGTGCCTGTGGCCACTTGTGCAGGGTTCCAGCAGTTGGCACACTGCGAGTGGGTTCTTAGTTTCCACGGGAGACAGAGCAGCAGAGGGTGGGCCCTGGAGTCAGAGCCTCTTGTCTAGGCCTGGTTCTGCCCTTGACTAGCTGTGTGACCATGAACTAGTGGTATGACCTCTGTGGGCCTCCCGTTCTCCCATCTGTGAAGTGGTGTGAGAGTAGCCCCCTCCCCCGTCTCTGTCACGGGCCTGTGGCCATCTCTGGGAGAGAGGGCACGTAAATAAAATGCTTGGCACGAAGCCTCGGCACACAATGGCTATTATGATTGTTGCTTTGTCACCGAGACTGTTTCTTGGAACGCCCCTGTCCCTTCCTGGCACCTTCTGACTATTCAGAGTGGAGGTGGGGAAAGACTAGGATAGTGGATTGCCCATCCTGCCCCGGGAAGGCGGGTAGGCAGTGACTGACATACCTGCCTTTGTGTCCTTTCTGGGCTAAAGGGGCAAGGACAGGGCGGAGAGGCATTTCACTACTGGCTCTGGGAGGGTGATTTCCTGTCCCTGCCGCCCAAGATTGTGGGAAGATTAGAGCGAGTGTGTACAGCGCTTGGCGCATCAAACACACTAAAACAACCACTGGTACAATAATAAGAGTGAAGGCCCAGCTTCCCCCCGAGTGGACAGGTGGGCCCTGAGCAGGCAGTTTTGGGAGTGGAGGTGTCCAGGGTGCGGGTTGGCTGGTTTTGAGCGGGCTCAGGAACCCAGATCCCCCTGTGGTGAGGGGGTGCCCGGTGTCTGTAACAGGTCTCACAAGCAGGGCAAGAGGCACCCTCCCCGCCCCCAACATGGAGGGGAGGACCCAAGGCTGAGATCTGGGTGGGGAAGCTGCGGAAGGTGCCAGGCAGCTCACCAACACAGGCACTCAGGCCGCGCATGGTCCTCGGTTTGGGTGGAACCTTGTCACTGAAACTGCCGAGGGGTCCTGGCAGCCACACCGCCTGTGCGGGTGTGCATCTGGCCCCCACCTCCCACTGTGGGTCCCTTGAATAAGCTGATTTCCTCATTGAGCAGACAGCTGATCCTTCATGACCTCCCGCTTCTCCCGGGATGGCAGAGCCTGGTGCTGGGAGGGCGGGCCCGGCAGGCAGAACTGCCTGGGTTCGAATCCCCGCTATCCCTCTGGTGGGCTCTCCCTGAGCCCAGGTGCCCTCCGGTGTGTGGCCTCCGGGCGTCACTCTCAGTGTTTGGGGCAGGAAGTGATACAACCTGGTTTAGGGATTGCAGGGGGTCAAGGACAGAAGTTCAGAGGCTGTGACAATAATCTATCAGGGGTGTCCAACCTTTTGGCGTCTCTGAGCCACACTGGAAGAAGAAGAGTTGTTTTGGGCCATACACTGTGACATGTAATCACAAAAAAATATCAGTGTTTTAACTAAATTTATGACTTTGTGCTGGGCCGCATCCACAGCCATCCTGGGCTGCATGCGGCCCGGGGGCCCCGTCAGACACCCCAGTAGAGAATGACAGTGGTTTGGAGCAGAGTGGTGGGGAGGGGAAGGGTGGTCATTATTGTCCTTAATGAAGACCAGTCACACCCTGACTGCTCTGGCTCCGTGGGTTGTCCGGCAAAGCAGAGGGTCCTCAGGTCCCAGTCAGGGCACGTGCCTGGGTTGCGGATTCGGTCCTGGGTCGGGCTCAAACAAGAGGCAACCGATTGATGTATCTCTCACACATTGATATTTCCTCTGCCTCTCTGTCTCCTTCCCTTCGGGGCCTCTCTCTAAAAATAAATAAATAAAATCTTAAAGAAGACACTCACCCCTTTGCCTCCTAGTGGCCCATGATTCTCTCTTCACCCATAAACCTGCCTGTAGCAGCAGGCGCCCTGCACACTGTCCCCAAGGAGTTCCGGGTGCAGCCGGCAGGGGGCCAGGCAGCAGCACAGACGTGGGCCTTAAGACCCTGAAACACTAGCCGCAGCCCCAGCCCCTCAGTATCAGCACCTGGGGGCTGCCCTTGGGCTGCTGGGCACTGCAGGGTTGCCCCTGCTCTGCCGCCTGCTCTGCCCCTCCTGAGGGCGGAGGCAGGGTGGTTAGTCCAGCTGTGTGGCCCTGCTTCCCTCCCCCGACCTCAGACCCCCACCCCCACCCCCAGGAGGAAACACCTGGCTAGCCTGAAGCCCTCTCTGCTGCCCTGAGGGCTTGGGTGGCCCAGTTTGCTGGCTCCATGGGGCCCAGCCCCCCTCATGCAGAGGAGCCATCCTGATGGCAGCCCCCCACCCCCCAGGCACCAGGGAGACTTGACCAGGCATTGTCTTAGGTGAGCCTCACAGCAGCCTGGAGGGAGGGAGCCACAGCCACAGTGGTCCAGCAGATGAGGACACAGAGGCTCTGGTGGCAGTGACTTGCCCAGGGGTCCGGTGAGAGGCAGAGCTGGGATTTGAACTGGGACCTAGAACTTGTTCTCTTAACCCCAAGGGGGTCACTGCATCACAGCCGCCCCAAGGGAGTGCGGCCAGTGCCCGCACAGAGGGGCAGGCTCTGGTAACAGGCTCTTCCTCCTCCTCTGCAGGGAGAAGAAGTGGGTGACTGTGGGTGACACATCTCTGCGAATCTACAAGTGGGTCCCTGTAACGGAGCCAAAGGTTGACGACGTGAGTATGAGGGACCTGTCCCCCGGAGTGTCCCCTGCGTGTCCTCTCTTGGGCCGAGGGCCCCTGGTTTGCCAGTGGGGACACACCTGCGTGCAGATGTGTCCCTCCCCGGGGCACCGTGGTTTGGGGGTGGCCATTGTGGCACCTGCCGGCAGGCAGACACACCCTGTCATTGTCACACTGGGCTGTATGTATGCCAGGGGTCACCTCCTTCCCTCCTCACACCGGTCTGTGGGGCTGACCGCCGCCCTCTTGCACAAGTGAGGGCGCAGGCACAGAGAGGCGAACACCCAGCGGGTGTCGATGTGTCTGACCCAGAGCACACACTCTCGGCTCCTGGAGAGCCTTTGCTTCTCTCTCATCCCAGAGTTCATTCTGTGCGTGGAGGCCTGGGCTGCTCCTGGAGGGGTGGTGACTGTGACCACTAGAGGGAGCCCTGGTGGCTGTGCTTGATCTTAGGGAGCAATCTGAGACAGGCCCCGGGGACAGTAGCCCCTTAGTGCCAGCTACTGTCATTGCCAGTCAAAATCCTGGCTGCTCCCCGCCTCTGGGCCTCTGCACAGGCTGCTCCTCCCGCCTGGGGTGCCTGTCCTCTGCACACGAACAGCCCTCTCCTCCAGGAGGGCGGCTTACACTAAGCCATAGGGTCTCATCTGCTCCTGGGCTCACAGACGCATGGTTGGCATGTTTCCAGGGGGCTTTAAAGGAGGAGTTAAAGCCCCCTCCACCATCTTCTGTTGTCCCTCTGGTTCTGGCCTGGGCCCATGGACCCCCCAGAGCTGCCTTCCCCAGAGGCCCCGAGACCTGGGCCATCCCAGCATTTGGTGCTGGCTGTGGCGAATGGGGAACGCCAGGCTCCTCACAGGCAGCTGTGGCTCAGCCGCTGTCTGTGCCGTGCACACCGTCAGATGCTGTGTAAACGCCGTGGTCCCTGCTCTCAAGGAATTTATAATCTCGTTGGGGGAAGATAATTATAGAATAGCACGAAACAGCAGGGGAGCAAGCGCCAAATGGATCGTGATCAAGGAGAAAACATAATATATGGGCCGTCAGGAGGGACGGGCAGCCCCGGGCTGGGCAGAGAGCATGCTGGGTTTGGGGTTGGACAGACCAGTCCCTGGTGACCCTGTGATGCTGAGGCCCCCACCGCGCTGGGCCTCAGTTCCTTCTTTCCTGCAACTGAGCAGTGATACCCAGGTCCTGGGGTGTCTGCAGCAGAGCTGAGGCGACGTGTCACGCGAGAGACCTCACCCCAGCACAGCTACGCAGACGGCGCTCAACAAAGGCTCATTCGCTGTCATCTGGGAGCAGTGACATACAGTCCGCCATTTCCCCACCCCCATTCCCTGGAGGGCGGTGGGTCCCATGCCCGGCTGAGCATCAGATCCCCTGGGAATCTGGAAGAAATGCAGGTTCCTGGGCCCCGCCCCAGGCAGCTAAATCCGCATCTCTGATGGTTGTGGCCTGGAATCTGCATTGTGGAGGACAGCTTTTTTTTTTTTTTTTTTTAAACACCCAGTTGCAACATGGTTACACCCTTTTTCTCTTCAGAACTTGAAAACTTTTTTAAATAAATAAAAAGTATTATAAAATTCAATCGTCGCCCTGAAAAAGAACGTTTTTTAACCTGAGACCGTTCACCTGCCACACAAGTCACTCTCTTAAAGTGGTCAGGGCTCCGATATTCAGTTGTGCCTCTGTCACCGCTGTGATTCCAGAACGTGGTCATTGCCCCAAAATGGCCTTGGCCACCACTGCCCCCAACCCCAGAGCCTGGAGACCACCATCTACTTTCTGTCTTTGTAGGTTAGCATAGTCTTCAAACGTGCCTTTTTGTACTGGGTATCTTTTTATAAATCGTTTCCTATCCCTCCACACCCCCCGACCCCACTCAGCTCCTTCCTGGGAGGCACCCAGGCTTCACCCTTCCCAGCTGCCCCCCCCCCACACACGTGTTCATTTGTCCTCTCCAGCAATGGCGGCGTTCCCCTCCACGCCTGCTATGCAAGCGTCTTGGAGACACTGAAAATGTGTTTAATGTTGACATTTTTGTAGATCATTCCCCATCATTACACGAAGTGCTGCCTTATTCTCTGCAATTGTGACATCACCCTACATTGAATGAAAGCTCTGTGATTTATTTAACGAGTCTCTTACCGATAGACGCAGGTTGCTTCTCACGCTATTCTATTCCAGTTGTAAAAGATGGAATCACACGTAAAAAGCACGCCCTCCCCTCCCGCCTCCCCGGGTCTTGCTCTGTGGCGCAGCGGGGACGTGTGGACTCTGCGTTTCTCCTTGGCTCCCCTGGCTTTGCCGCACCTGCCCTGGGCCAGCGACTGTGGCCTTTTCCCCAGATGCTCTCCCTAAAGGAGGAGCCTCCCGCCAGCCAAGAGGGTTTAGCCCCGTCCTCCAGCCCCGAAAGCCCCCCCTCTGCAGGACTCTGATTCCAAAGCAGGTGGGATCCCCTAATGGGACACGTCCAGTACAGGCCACGGAGAGCCCTCTGGGGACTTGCAGGCTTGGAGATGAGTCAGCGGAATGAAATATTCATGCCACCCTCCAGGGTCCCACTCCTGTGTGCACGCAGGGTGGTGACTCGACTGCTGCTCCATTTTCTCCTCCAGAAAAACAAGAACAAGAAAAAGGGCAAAGATGAGAAGTGCGGCTCTGAGGTGACCACGCCAGAGAACAGCTCCTCCCCGGGGATGATGGACATGCACGGTGAGCTCCCTGAACGCTGGGCGCGCGCCTGCCAGGGCCCTGGCTGAGGCACTGCCCTCGGCCAGCCGTGTTCTGTTTCCCTAGCAGGTCCGTTCACATTCCAGGCCAGGGGTAGGAGGGCTGGGCAGGGCTGGGCCTCGGTGCCAAGGAGAAGGCTCAGGGACGAGGAAGAAAGTTCCTTCCCCAGCCCAACACACCAGGAAACATAAAGTAAGAGCCTCTTCTCACCCAGGGACAAAATCTCGCAGGAGTCCTGGCTGGTGTGGCTCAGGCGGCTGGAACATCGTCTCATACCCAAAATGTTGCAGGTTCGATTCCCGGTCAAGGCATGTGCCGATTTAGGGGGTTGCAGATTTAATCCCCAATTTGAGTGCGTACAGTCCTTGGTTCGGGTGTGTACAGTAGGCAACCAGTTGATGTTTCTCTCTCTTCCTTCCTCTCCTTCCAAAGGCGATGGAAAGGCATCCTCGGGTGAGGATTACAAAAAACATATCACCGGCGGTGTTCTGGGACATAACACTGTTCTTTTTCCCTCCTAGGCCTGACACACTGTACAGATGACTGTGTATCCCATTTCCTGTTTTGCTTTGGCTGCTGGGAAGCTCCAACCTGGGTTTCTGACTTCATGTTAAACCCCATGGACAGCCTACCTTCCTTTGTTGTCTTATTTCAAAAACTGTCACCAGTGTCCTACCGAGCAAGTCCAGGCTGGGGACGTGCTTTAGCTAGTCCGCAGTTGTGTTGACACCACTAGTGTTTCATTCTTTTTTTCAAAGATTTTACTTATCTTTTTAGAAAGAGGGAAGGGAGGGAGAAAAGAGGGAGAGAAACATCGATCTGTTGCCTCTTGTGTGCCCCCAACCGGGGACCTAGCCCACAACCCAGACGGGTGCCCTGACTGGGAATCGAACCGGCGACTTTTCGGTTTGCAGGGCAGTGTGCAATGCACTGATCCACACCAGCCAGGGCTATTTCTTTTCACCTTTTTATCCAAGAGGAAAGGCACAGATCCTAAGCGTGTGATCACTTCCCGGGCTGGGGAAGTGCTCACAGATGACACACACCCATGTAACCGGCCCAGGTCAAGACAGAGCATCCCTGTGACCCCCCAGCACCCCTTCCTGGCTGATCCCCTGCCTCCATGGATAACCTCAGAGGGAAGGAAGGCCAGTCCACTTCCCCGTTTGCCCAGACGGACTTATCTGGAAACCAGGCTCTGAGGACAGAGTCTTGTTGCTGAGCTGGCTTCCGAAAAGCCAGGGGGTCTACAGACGGCTAGCATGCCAAGAAAAGCCCCCCAGGGCCGTGCAATCATAGGTGGGATGCATTTTGTTTTCAGAAGTAGGTGTTGGGGCTAGGACGCAACCTGTCTCCTTGGCACCGTGTTCTCTGGGCATCAGGAAAACTCCAGGCCTGGCTTGGGGTTTGGGGGTCAGTCATAGAATTGCAGGTGAAGGCATTTTAAAAAACTTTATTTTAATCCTCGCCTGAGGATATGTGCATGAGTTTTAGAGAGAGAGGAAGGGGAGGGGAGACAGACAACAGTGATCAGTTGCCTCCTGTAGGCGCCCCAACCAGATATCTACCCGCAACCCAGGAATGGGCCCCGGCCAGGGATGGTCCCCGCATCCTTTTGGTGCATGGGACAACACTCCAACCAGCTGAGCCACCCGGCCAGGGCCAGATGAGGGCCTTTTGGGGCAGAGATCCTGCCTGGGTTCAGATCTGACTCCCCTAGAATCTGCTCCCAGCTGCAAGAGCCCCCTGGGCTATTTGTCTCGTAGCCTTCGGGTGTGTTTTCAGTCTGTCAAATGGGGATGGTAATGCCTCGCTGTGAGTGTGAGTGTTAAATAGATCATTTCTTTTTTTTTTTTTTAATTTTATTTTTAGACAGAGGGAGAGGTGGGGAGAAAGGGAGAGAAACATCAATGTGTGGTTGCTTCTCATGCGCCCCCTACTGGGGACCTGACCTGCAACCCAGGCATGTGCCCTGACTGGGAATCGAACTGGGGACCCTTTGGTTTGCAGGCTGGTGCTCAGTCCACTGAGCCGCTGAGCCACACTAGCCAGGGCCAAATAGATCATTTCTTAAGGCCTGGCGTGTTAGTAGCTAACATTTAAGAGGCCGTCATAAGGTGCCAAGCGTCTGCTGATAAGCCCATTTCCTCACCTCACCCTGAAAACAAAGCCTGCTATACGGATGAGCAAAGCAAGGCTCAGAGTGAGACTGGTCACTTACCCAGAGGCAGGAAGTTCATAAATGCCAGTGCTGGCATGCAAGGTCCCTCGGAGGCAGGATCCCAGGGTGTGGCCACTAGAAAAATCTAGACTAACACTCTAGAAAAAACCTAGAATGTTGAACAGACCAGGAGCCATGCCCACCTTCCTGATACAATTTCCATTTTATTTTATTTTATTTTTAATTTATTAATTTGAGAGAGAGAGACATCGGCTGGCTGGCGCATTCATTGGTTGCTTCCTGTACGTGCCCTGACTGGGGATGGAACCCACCCCCTTGGCTTGTTGGGTCGATGCTCCAACCAACTGAGCCACCCCCCAGGGCTCATTTCCATTTCTATTTCAGCATCTGTGCGGGAAGAGCACGTGAGTGTGAAAGTCTGGGGAAAGACGCGGGCCTGGCCGGATTCCTCCGCAGGCTCTGGGTTGGGGGATGGGATAGCAGGAATGAAGGGAGGGGACCCCTACCTTCCGCCCAACCACAGTTAAGCGGGGAGTGAGCGTCCCGCTGTTACCAGGAGACCAGGCCAGACTCGGGCCGCGAACCCGATAAGCACAGGAGCTGATGTCGCTGCTCGCCCGCCCGCTGGCCGCTGGCCGGGCTTCTGTGCCTCTCACACACGTGCACATGGATCTTGGCATAGGAAGGAAGTTTAGATTTTCTCAAAAGGTAAATGGGGAAAGTGTATATCTTTATTTTTTCTTTTTAAGTCCCAGAATTCACAAGAGAATGTTCTGTGTTTCGAGCGCTGCCGAGTACACTTAAAATCAGACGCAGTTTCCCTGGTGAGAGCTGCCGGGCTGCCTGGCTCCCGCTTGCTGGGCGGCGGCGGCGGTAGAAGAAAGACGTGAGGCAGGGGACAGGCGGGCCGGCCTGAGCCAAGGGCTCTGCCGCTCAGGGGCCTCAGTTTACCCCTCTGTAAAGTGAGCGCCGTGACAGCTCCTACCTGGCAGGTTGTCCAGAAGATTAAATAAGGTGACTCATGCCCGGTGCCCGACATGTGGTAGGTGCGCAGGACGTCTTGATCTGCCTCTCCTCCCCTCCCCCCCATCTTTACAACAGTGGCCTTGGGCCCAGGTGGATGCCACGGCCCAGAAAAGCGGCATCAGATCCTAGTAATATTTTTGAAGTCGCTACTTGAATATCGACAGTTTAAGATGTCTCTCCATGCCCAAGAGAGCGGGTCCAAAGCAAGGGTGTGTGAGCCCCAGCCCCGCCACCAACGTCATGGCCTGGTGAACTTGCCTCCGCTTTTATTTTTATTGTGAAAAATTTCGTCATGGAGAGACTAGTGTGATAAACCACCCCCATGTACCTAACGGCCTCGTGTATTTTTTTTAAATGTTAGCTTTTTTCTGATGGAAACACCACGGAGGTATACAAAACGCACAGCTCTTGGGACTAAAGCTCAGGGAATTCTGACAATGGCGCGTGGCCCGTGCGAGGGCATGTTAGAGGGACTGTTCCCTCGCTGTGATGTGTGTGTCTGCACCTAAACAGGTGAGCACGCGTCACTAGTAAGTGACATTTTCATGCTCCGTGCCGTGACCACCCTGGCAAAAGAAACGACGATTCCTTAGTACCTTTTCAGCTCCAGACTATTCAGATTCCCGAATTGTCCCCAAACGCGTCCTGGACGTGTTGAAAAGACAGGATCCAAATAATTTTCTCACAGCATGGTGAGCTGTTAGATCTCTTAAATTCCTTTAACCTACGATAATCTTCCCTGGTCTTTTTTTGTTGTTTGTGAGTATTGACCTGAAGAGCCTGGGCCGACTGTCCTCTGGAATGTCCACTTCATGGTGTTAGCTTGTCCTTCCGACCCTTTTATTTCGGCTAAGGTGGAAGCCGGTCTGGAGGCCCACTGAGGTCACCAGACATGCTTTGGCTCCACTGCCCCGAGCCCCGGGCTTCCTAGCCAGGTGTTTGCAACGGCTGGTTTCCTCACCCAGGACGACCAGCGCGAGGCCTCAGCTGTCCCCCAAAGACTTACAGTGTGCCCCCACTGTGTGCAGCTGGCTGCCTCCAACTGCAGGGTTCTAAGGGAGCCTGTGGCCCTGGGTGTGCCACCTCAGAGGGGTCCCCTTCCCTGGGACAGCGTCTTGCTGCAGGCAGCAAGGTGGTATGGGGAGGCTCCCCCCCCCCACCCCGCTGCTGCGGGTCTCACCTGGGGTTCTGCTCCCCCACACAGACGATAACAGCAATCAGAGCTCCATCGCCGACGCCTCGCCCATCAAACAGGAGAATGGCGGCAACTCCAGCCCTGCGCCAGAGCCCAGCTCATCCGCACCCGGTGATGGCAGCAGCGCCACGGCCGACGAGGCCCAGGCCGAGGGGAAGGAGCTCCCTGGGGCGGAAGGTATGTGTGCTGGGGGTGGGGATCGGGGGCCTCTCTCTGTCCAGCCTTCTGCTCCGGCAGGTGCTAACAGGTCTCTAAGGAGGCCCTGCCACATGCTGGCCCCAGGCGGCCACCAGCAGAAAGGTAATGCCTGGGTTCATGTTCTTAGGGGTACAATTTAAAAATGACACAAATCTAGTATTTGGAAAATAAGTGCTCTGGCGAATTATAAAATAAGAAAGGGGAATGAGGTGTCTTGCCCCAACATGGGGGCGTGTGGCGATTTTAAATCGGGGGTCAGGGAAAGCCTCACCGAGCAAATGAGGTGAGGACGCAAGCAGCCTGGCTAACTGGGAGAGCGCTTCGAGCAGAGGGAGCTGTGCAAAGGCCCTGAGGCTGTAGCACGCTCAGTGTGACCGGAGGAGACTGGCCAGGGGCCCAGACACGAGGTGGGACCAGAAAGGAGGCAGAGCCCGGAGTGTATGGGGTTCCACAAGCCCCTGAGCAGACCTGCCTTTCGTGCCGAGTGAGACCTGAGCCACTGGGAGTCTGAGAGCTATGACCTGAAGGGTCACTTCAGTTGCTGTGATTGGGAGCAGACGGGGGAGGGGGACCAGTGGCGGGGCTGCTGCCCTCAGCCAGGTGGGAGAAGGTGGCAGGGTGGAGAAGGCAGGAGGAAGGGGTCTGGCTGTGTGAGTGTGTGCATGGGTATGTGTGTTATTTTGAGGTCTCTGGACCTCTTTAAATGAAAACGTTCACATTTCGACCGTCCCTGACTTGATGGTTTGACTGATGGTGTTATAGGGGGTTATGAAAGCTGTACGCGTTCAGTAGAAACCGTACTTGTTTGAATTTGAACTTGCCCAGGCCAGCACTGTGCGGTGGGTGCCTCCTCTCTCACGAGGCCAGGCTGTGAGCCACAGCGCTCAGTCTGCCACGCGATCGTGAGCCAGGGTGCTGTGGACACAGGACTGGTCACATCTGGGTGACACCTGCCAGCTGTGTGGCCTTGGGCTGGCAGTGTCTCTTCCTGCACGCCTTCCTGTTTTCTTGTTTATGAAACGAGACAAATAAAAGTTACCTCTCTGGTCAGGTCGCTGCAGGAAAGTAAGCGAGAGAGTGAAATGCTCCGCTGAGCCCAGTGCTAGGAAGGGCCTGGTGAGCCGTAGGGAGGGGGTGACCCTGGGGCGCCAGGGGCAGGGCTGTGTAGGACCAGGTGTGGGACACATCCTGGCTTCTTTCCTGTCCTGCTTTCTCTCTGGCCGTGGCCTTGGTTTGCCCATGTTTGGGGGCTGTGTCTCCTTTTAAAGGGCTGGTTACAGCAATCACGTCCTGGGTTAAGGCTTCCTCCCAAAACTGCCATGTTTCAGTAACTCACACCCCACAAGCCTTACAGGTCCAGGTGGGAACCACAGCAGGGTCCTCTCCGGGCTACACCAGGCCTCTGGTCCTGCACTAGTACCCAGCATTGCTCAGGCAGGGCCCCCTGCCCCCTGCTAGGGGCTGCCTGAGCTCCCCACTTCCCAGGTGGGTGCACGCAGCCTGTGGGACAGAGTCTGTTGGTCACCAGCTGTTGACCTTGCTTTGAACTTGTTTACTGCTGACTGAGTTCAGGGAATGACATAATGTTCAAACTCCCTGGACTAAATTTAGGCCCCAGGAAAATAATTTCCCCTGGGCGAGTTCCAGTACTGTTCTGCTAAGAGAGTCAGGCCTCTGCGCCGAGTCCTGCACCCTCCCCGAGCTCCAAGGCCAATTCCCACCGGGTGCTCAGGCCGGGCGAGGGCTCAGTGCAACTCTCCGGGCCGCCGGCCGCCTTCCTGATTTCTGCACCTGCAACTGGGGTCCCACCTCCCGCTCCTTAAGGCCCACTCGGTAGGTGGAAAGGGAGCTATGGTCAGAGGGGAAGACAGTTACAATTGAAAACGTTTGTTAAATCAAACACATTTTACAAAACAGAGCATAACATTAATGTGCATTTTTTAATTGAGGCGAACTTCACATAACTAACGTATAGGTAGCTGTGGTGAAGTACACACGGCAGCAGCATCCAGCACCCCCACCGTGTGGTGCAGCCGTCACCTCTGGTGCGAAAACATTTTCCTCTCCCCGCATGGAAACCCGTCCCCGTGGACAGTCAAGCCCCATTTCCCCAGGCCCTGGCACCCACCGCTCTGCTCTTTGTCTCTAGGGACGTACCGTTCCGGATGCTTCGTGTGCACGGAGTCGCGTAGTATGTGGCGTTTTGTGTCTGGTGTCTTTATTCAGTACCCTGTTCTCAAGGCTCATCCACACGGGAGCAGGTGTCGGTGCTCCATTCCTTCTTATGGCCGAGTCGCGGGCCATGCGTTGTGTGGACGGACCACAGGTCATTCATCTGCTCGTCTGCATTTGGGCCCTTCCCGTCGTCTGGCCGTTGCGAATAGGGCTGCTGCGAAGGCTTGCGTGGCAGTGTTAGTTCAGGCCCCATTTCCAGTTCTCTCATGTGTATACCCGGGAGTGGTGTTGCTGGGTTGTAGGGTAATGCTGTGTTTACCTTGAAGGGTAAAACTAAAAATACCAAAGACATGCCAGGGTCATGGGCAGTTTGGTTCTGTGCCCTAGATCACCCCTCAGTCACTGCCACCTGGGGTCGTTTCCCTGCTTGGGCACTTTTCCTGTCACTCCAGTTAATCCTCAGTGATTCACCAGGGTGGCTACTGTCCACCTTGGTTTTACCAGGGTGGGCGGTGCGGAATCTGAGACGGAGAGGCTGGGTCCCCACAGGATACGGGTGGCAGCACTGGAACCCAGGCCTGTCTATAAACAGACACCAGCTGGTAGGCGGAGGCCAGCCCTGGAGAGGGCTGACCCCTGACCTGACCCTCAGCAGCAGGAAGCCACAGCTCAGGCCCTGGTGGGGTGTCTCAGAAACCCTAGACAGTGAGGCATTCTTGAGTATTTCACTGTACTTAAAAAAAAATCAGGGTGACCTCTGTTCCTGGGGTCCTGAGGGCCTGCAGAATGGGACCAGGTGGGTGGGGTGGGGGTGGGCTGGGAAACTAGCACATAAGAAAGAGCCCAAATAACTGGTGAAACAGGACTCATTAAGTAAGGAATTGGTGACAGAACTCTGTGCAGCCATCTTGTATGCTCTCGTGTTTAGAGGGGTTTTAAAGACATGAAAAGTTCTTCCAGAATACTCCGTGATTCCTGCGTAGGGAGAGAGGAGACTTATGTGCAGGTAGGGGACCACATCCGGAAAAATGGGACTGCATCTTCCAAAATGTGACTGGGGCGGTGGCTATGGTTGGTGTGAGACAGTCGGCGATTTTTACCTAATTTTTTTTTCTGTATTTTCTGCTTCATGGTTGGAGCGTGCTGTGTCCACCAGAGGGCGCCACATGCACGCGGAAGGAGTCTGGCACATCCTTTAGGCGTCCTCCAGGGCCACCACCTGGCAGGTGGTCCTGGGTGTGTAGGAAAGGGCCAGAGGCCGCAGGGCCAGCACGTGGCCTCACTGCTTAAAACAGTACCTCTAAAAAATAAGCAAGAGGCTTCCCAACCCCCACCCCAGCTTACTGTAGCCCTGACAGACTGCCAGGACGCCCAGTTTCCCGGTATTTTTAGTAACTGGTCCATCTGGCCGCCCAAATCACGTGCCTGAAAACAGCTTCTGTCATCTTGCTTTTTCCTTCAGATGCTTCTGATGAGCCGAACTCCCAGTCTTCAGCGGAAAACTCGATGAACAGCTCAGAGAAGGTCGAGCGGCAGCCGTCTGCCGAGGCGGGTCTGGCTGCAGAGACGTCCTCAATCTCTCAGGTACCTCGATCGAGGTCTCCGAGGGGCAGCCAGAGCGGCCGGGTGCCCGCTGGGGCACCGGGGGTACGTTGAAAGGTGTTTGGTTCTTTTGCTTGCTGCTTTCTTGTTGGACGACTGGAACTTCGGTGTATTCACTGAGCAAGACATGTGAGCATCCTGTGTCTCCCCCTGGGTGCTGGGGCTGCCGTGCAGGGTGGGACCCGGGAGGGTGTAGCCAGAGGACGGTCCTTTGTCCCAGCCTCAGCTCCGTCCCTTTATTTGTGCCCACAAAGGCCTTGGCGGCTCTCAGTGACCCAGAGCCAACTGCCTTTAGAGCTGGGGACATAAGTCTTCAGGATCCTCAGCGCTGGAGGAAGCATTCCTTGGAAACATTTTGCAACAGACCACACTGCCCCTGCCCCAACCCCGTTCTGGGTCCTCACTGTCTGTCCGAATCTGGTCGGAAGCAGACAGTGCAGAAGCAGGTGGCCTGACGGGTAGGAGCAGATGTCCTGGGTTCAAATCCTGACTCTCACATAGCACACCCTGAGCCTCGGAGTCTCCAGCTGCCAAAACGAGAGCCCAGAGCCATCCTGGGGACAGGGTGCAATGCGGTGGAGAATATGGGTGACACACAACGAAGCTGCCCATGGGACGTGCCTCAGTGGCTGCCTCAGCCACGTCCTGCCTCCCACCGTCACCCTCTGTGCTCCCGGAAGAGTAGTGGGGACTCAGCGGTATCCCAGCGTCAAGGACAAACTGTTTCCACTGTGCTGAGCAGTTCCTGGTGCCTCGGGAAAGACTGACCCTCGGCAACAGAAACAAGGGAGGACAGGGCTCGGCAGGACTTGGTCTGCTGGTTGGGCAGCCTTGAACCGGGCCTTCCTGGGGGACGTGCTTCTCGGGCTTCAGCATCTGCATACCCTTGGATCTGCACCATCCCTTCATCCTACGGAACAGCCCCCAAAGGCGCGGGGACACGGAGAGGTGTGGATAGAAGAGATCCGCAGGGGCGGGAAGTTTGTCGAAAGGGACCTGGTTAAATAAATCTGGAGTCGTGTAGGAAACAGACTGGCCTGCAGCTGTTCAGAGGGCACACTTGACAGAGAAAACAGGTCCTGATGGAGAAAAACAGGTCACAGAGCCTCAGGTGGAGCATGAGGCCCTCCGATGGAAATCACAAAGCGAAGCCTCGTGTGCAGTTGGTAAAGCCAAGCGGTGAGCTGGCGTCTTCAGCCTCCTGAACTCAGTGGAGGGAAGGTCAGCTTGAACCTTAGATCCACACCCTGGGGGCATCTTGTGCTCCCCACCCCCCGTGTCTGAAAAGTCCAGGGGTCTTGCATTCCAGCACGCCCCCACCTCCACTGCTGTTTCTGGGGTCTCAGACTGGAATTGGGCCTCCTCCACTGCTTCCCCGCCCACATGGACACAGCCGCTAGGCCCACAAGCAGGGCGGAGGATGTGCGGCAGCAAGGAAAACAGCTTGACGTCCAGGTTCAGCTGTCCCTGTTTCAAAGGGAGGAGCAGGTTCCCCATCGGGAGGTTTCCTCACTCTTCTCCCTGCTGTCAGTCCTACCGAGCTCATGGGTCTCTTCCCTCCTTCACCCCCATCTCGCTCCCCCTCCCAGACCCTCCAGCTCCCGGTCCCTCTGTCCTGCACAGCACTTCCCCTCTCTACACGTTCCTCCCCCAAGTCACACATTGTCCCCCTCGTCCAAGAGCTCTGCAGAATGACCTGGCTTCTCCTGAGCAGGACCCACCTTCCTCAAAGAGTGGCCTGCTTTCTCTGTGCCTCTGGATCGGGCCGAAAATCACGGGTGATGGGGAAAGAGAGAGGAAGACAGAGCCTCCTCTGTCTCCCTGTGGTGTCTGCCCGCGGGATTGGCCTCAGGAAACTCCTACATGTCTTACATCAAGGCCTGGGATCTCTTTAACATTAATTGGGCACCCACTGTATACCAGGCACTGTGGCAGGTGCTGGAGACCCAGGGTGAACCGGCAGACAGGGTCCCTCCCTGTTCTCGTGGGGCTCAGGTGTCTCGATCGGGGAAGCCAAGACAGAGTGTAGCAGACACAGGGGTGACAAAGTCATAGCACACGCTGGGGGAGGCCAGCACACGGTGATGCAGAGGACATCAGTGGTACGTTCTAGAACGGTGTCTGCAGAGAGGGGCGGACTGGGAGCAAGATGCAAGGACGAGAGGTTAGGGCAGGCCCTGTACGCAGAGGGAAGGGAAGGAGCCCAGGCCTGGAGACGGGTGTCGGCCTGAGGAACGGAAGGTGAGGCTGGGCTGCTGGAGACTGGCAGGCAAGGAAGAGGGAGGGGCAGGACTAGGCTGAGAGGCTGAGTGGGCTGGGGCCTCCAGGCCTTCCCGGCCTGGTGAGGAGTTGGGATCTTGTTCTGAAGTCAGCGGGGAAGTGTCAGCGGTTTTTAGATTCCACGTGTGGTTTCTATTCCCAGAAGAGCACCCAGTGGCGCTGAAGGCTGTGCAGGGAAGGCTGTGGTGTCACCTCACGGGGCTAGGTCCAGGGAGAGGGGGCGGGCTCGAGGGTCTCCGGAGATGGAGTCGAAGGGACTTGCTGTTACACTGGGTGTGGGAGCGTGGAGAGGAGGTGAGGGGCTCCCGGGCACCTCCAGCTGTTGTCAGCCCCCGGTGGGACGCGTGAAGTGAAGAGTTGGTCTCGGTGGTGAACTCACACCACACAATGCAGGCAATGTGTCATAGAATTGTACCCATGAAACCTGTCTTTCACTCACCAATGTCCCTCCAGTAAACTCAGTGTAAAAAAAGAGTGGGTCTCAGGTGACAGGTCAGGTTGGAGAGGCCTGAGGTGACTGAGCGGGACGGTCCCGGCAGGTGGTGGGTGAGCCACCGTTGAACCTGTTTTTGAGTCAGGGGACTTCTTGGGAATTTGGTGACAAACCACGGACCCTCTCCCCAGAGCAACATCCCCACGCACCTGTGACAAAGGCTGGGCGTCCGCCGGGGCCAGGCCTGTGCTGGGCCTCAGGGAGCAGCTGCACGCTGGCCGGGCTGGCCTAGGCCTTCGAGCTTGGAGAAGTAAACTCGAAACTTGCGCGTAAATAATTACTGTGGCTGTGAATTACAGGTTGGAAGGTGGACAATGGGGACATCTGCTCCAGCAGGTTTGCAGGGCGGGAGAGCTTAGAGGTGGAGGTGGGGGGCACCTGGAGGGAGGCCAGTGCCATAGGGACAGGCCAGACCCGGGTGCCTAGAGGCCTGGGAGACACGGGGGAGGGTGGGTCGGAGCTCCCCACTGCTCTGTGAGCCTCCTAAGGTCCATGCTCCCTGGGCCAGCCAAGGGTCCTGCCCTCAGTTCCCTCCTGGGCTGACCTTGAACCTCATGGCTGCCCTAATCAATCTCCTGGCCTGTTAACCTGCCGTTCTCTTCTCTCTCTCCTCCCCCAAGGATTTGGAAGGAGGGCCGCCCTCCAAAAAGATGAAACTGGAGGCTTCGCAACAAAACTCTGAAGAGATGTAGATGTTCGCCTCAGTCTCCAGTCCGCGTTTCACGGGAGATCCATCAGCAGGCTTATTCTCCAGCTTCCCCGAGCGAGCCCTCGGGTTGGAACTACTAACTTTCCAAGTTTACCAAGTGCAAATCCAAGAAAACCTAGAACGGCGTGACTTCTCAGACACTGAAGAACTTTCTGCTGTGAAGCAAAACACTCGAATCTTGAAGTGACTGTCCTTGTGGAGGCGGGTCGACAGCTCAGGAGTGTCAGACACTGTCTCTGAAGCCAAGATTACATTTGCGTTGCTGCTGTATTGTCCCCCCCCTGCCCCTCCCCCACTTCTCTCTTTAACGATATAAGCTATTTGAGAGTGGTACCCATCAGGAATTCGCGTTTCGTCGGGGCTTGTCACTGTTCCACCGATTCCTCCCGCTTTCTTTTTGTGCCTTGTGCCCTTGAGGTGACCTCTGGCATGTTTTCCTGGTTGTTTTGCATCTCCCTTTGCAAAGTGCCCTCTCAGTTTCGTTGAGGCTGCCACTTCCCCAGCCCTCACATCTCGCTCCTCCCTGCCCTGGGACTTCAGTGGGAACAGAGCAGGCAGGGAGGAGGAGAGCCCAAGGCTGCTGGAAAGTAGGACCTCCTTGGCCACATGCCCAGCCTGCAGGGTCCGAGGAGTCTCAGATGTCAGGGCACTGTGTCCCCAAGCGCCGGCCACTTGATATGCTCACCTCCTCGGGGCATCTGAGCCTGGTGTTTCCAAGCGTCCCAAATGGACATGCAGAACCCTTAGACTGTTCTGGCGCTTCCACCCTCTGCCCTCACCACTCTGCTTTCCCCAACACCGCTGAAGATGGAATGGCTTCTGTGGCTGACGGAAGGATTGGCTCACGGCAACAAAAGGGTTGAGGAGGAGGCCAGCAGACAGCCGGAGTAGCTGGTGCTGAACTTCCTCTCCTGGGACAGGACGTTACTTGGATTTCAAATCCACAGGAACCTGCTGCCCTCTGCCTCTCCAGGTCCCCCAGCCCCACCCTTGGGGCAGGGGTTGGGGGGGCAGGTGCAAGATTACAGTCCAGGACACCCCATCATGGGTCCCCAGCCAGGAGCAGGCCTTGGTGGATTGGCCTTGGAGGCCAGAGGGAGGAGCTGGACAGCTTTGCCCACCTCCAGGAAGGGGCAGTCGGACCCTGTCCCCATCCCTGCCTGCCCGGGACAGCGCCCTCTCACTGAAACGGAGCTGCCCCCTTGGACCAACCACCTAAGTGTTTGGTTCTGAGGCCTGGTTGCCCTTAGTTTCTATGAACTCATCAGACCTTCGCCCTTCCCCTGAGCTTTCTTTACTGCACTGGAGTTCCAGCTCCCTTTGAGTTGTGTGTGGCTGGGGGGAGGGGGCGTTGCGGGGTTTTCTTGGTTGTTTTCCGTTTGTTTCTTTTTCGTTTGTTTGTTTCTTGCTAATCGGTGTATATTCAGGTGCCACCTTTGACGCGGGGCGCTCTCTCCTGACCACCATGGAAGTGTCTGCCGGGTTCCACTTTCCACGAGTTTCTGAGGGTGAGGCTCTCGCTTTGTGTTTTTTTTTTTTTTAGAGAGCCGATCTATTTCCTGCACTTCAAGAAGAATCAAAATGTTCCTGAATTTCAAATACCTCATGCAAAAATGTCTCCTGAAATAAGGGAAAACAAACAAACAAACTTTGGAAATCTCAATGTTAGAGTGGTGGCCGCAAGGTTTCTGTCTTAAAAAAAAAAAAATCCTTGTCAGTTTGGCCCCTCGGCGGTCAGCTCTCCGAGAACTGGGCTCCGCGTTACCTCTCAGCGACTCCCCAGGCGGCTTTACCTCCAGATCCTGTAGGGTTTGAGTCACGTTTTTCTTTGCAGCAAAACTCCATTCTGAGGAAAGATGAACTTGGATGTTTATTTCCTGCTCTTTTTGGGAAGCGAGAGGTGACAACCAGGACAGCTGAAAGCGCATCACGTGGGCGCACACTTGTGCGCATGCGTCCACGGAAACAGCAGGTCGGCCGGGGTCCCCTGCGCCCCTTCTGTTGGCCTGTCCAGACAGGCAAGGGGAGTCGACACCATCCACGACGCCGAGGCTGTCGTTCGTTTTTCTCTGAAGTGCCTGAAGGTAGGGGCGGGCCGGTGGTCAGACGGACTGGGCCCCGCCAAGGCCACGCCAGGCAAAGCGCCGGTGGCCCGCACTTGCCACTGGCCAGGAAGGCCTTCCACGGCGAACAGCGAGACTGCAGAAATCCAGATGTGCTTCCTTCCCCGCGGCCCGCTCCCCGGAGCCGCTGTCCCGCAGCCTGCCGAGCCAGGGCGGGGGTCCCGAGCGAACGCTTTCCGCGGACACCAGGCCCCATGGCCTTAAGGGCTCCCAGGGCAAACTCACTCCCCGAGAAACTTGATGTTGGGGACGCTGCGGCTACACATTCCACAAAGTGCTGGCACTTAACACCCATAACCCGGAAGGCAGTTGACCGACTCATAGGGTGGTGACCTCCCGTTACAAGCGACGTCATGGTTTGGAATGTTCTTTACGGCCAAGGACCTGGTTAGAGGTATACAGACTTTTTCACATTATCTAATTTTTTTTCCTTTTATGGGTTTTTTTTTTTTTGGTGTGTTGTACAGCAGTATAATTTTTCACTTATTTATTCCATCAGTAGATATGGTTTGTACAATGTACAATGGTTCCATTTCAGAAAATAAACTTTCAGATCATGAGCACCACCCTGTGACTCTGTAGCCGCACAATAAAGAGGCAGATCCGATCGACCCGGAGCGTGTCCCTCAGCAGCCGCTCTGGCCTCCGGTTCGGCTGTGTGGCCCCGACTTTGTACGGGACACTCCTGACCCACAATTGCGCTTGTTAGCTGCCATCGTTAGGCACCAGTGGGTGCCGTGGGCAGGTGTCATGGGCCACCTTATGCCACGAGGCAACTTCAGGACTGCCCGGTGCAGAATCCCAGTCTAAAAGCCACGCCTGGTCCAGACTCTGGGAAGCTGTGGCCCGAGGCAGGGACAATGAGAGGCTAATTGCAAATTTGTCTGGACTTGTCTTAACTCCTCATCTGGTGACTTGTGTTCAGGCCAGAGCCAGAACCTTCCCCCAGGGTCCTTACCCCGCCCCCCACCGCAGTTGTCCTTGTTTTCCCTTTTTTTTCTCTTTCTGGTCTCACTTCCTCTTCCACCCTGGGGGAGCGCTGATAAGGAAAGTGTAGGAATATTGATGAGCAGGCTCTGGTCTCAGCCACTGACCACCTGGAGGCAAATGTTCTCTCTCCCCGTGCGTTCCCCTCTCTTCCCCACCCCTCTCCTTTTCACCATGTTCCAGTGATTTTAAGGCAAATGTTCTCTCTTTCCCCGTGCGTGCCCCTCTCTCCCCCCACCCCTCTCCTTTTCACTGAGTTCTGGTGATTTTACCAGGACTCGTTGCTCAGCAAAATAAGCTTCTGAAATGGAAAGTTCAGCTTGACAGAACACAGATCCCAGGGGCCTGTTTGCTTAATGAGAACCACTGTGGCTGGTGTCCTCTCCCCCCAACCCCACCCCACCCCTGCCCTGTTCTGTCCTTCCTGTGTGTCTGTTCCCTGGGGCTCAGCCCAGGATGACGTTCCCTTCCATCCAGACCTGTCTCTGTGGGTCTTCCTCTCTCTGTGCCACTCTTGTCCCCCCTGCTCAGGTCTCTGTCCCTCAGTCATTCTGTTTCACCTGCTCTGCCTCTTGGCTTCTCTGTCTCAGCTCTCTGTCTGGAGCTTCCTCTCCCTCCACCAAGGGACAGTCACGCACAAGGCTTTCCATTGTGCGCCATCGGTGTGCTGAGCCCTGGTCAGCAGTGACTCAGACTTGACCCTTGCCCTCTGGGCAGAGAAGGGAGCCGTCTGGTGCGCTGGGGAGAGGTACATTTTGTTGGTGGCGTGGTCAGGGCAGCTCCTAGGGTGGTGGAGGGAGCCCGGCATGCAGCTAAGAAGCTCGTTTTTCCTTGTTGATGAGGAGTGGCTGGAGGGAGGTGTGTGAGCGAGGGCTCTGCTAGATGGAGGACGGCGTTGCCAGGGTGGCACGGATTGGAAAGGGCCAGACAGGAGGTGGGGGCAGGACAACCAGGGAGCTGGGACAGTAGGCCAAACAGGAGGGGCTGTGTACCCCCAGCTGATGTGGGCCAAGGGGTACCACAGACAGGTAGGGCGGGGAAGGGTGGGCTGGGGGAGGTAGTTAGAGAAAGCTCTTGTCCAGGTCAGCATCTTGACCAGCTCAGCGAGTGTCATGGAGGTCAGTGGTTGGTCTCAGGGGTTGGCAACCCCTAAACACTGAGTCTACCCTCCCCGTCTGGGTGAGAATGCTTCTTTTCCCCCAGGAGCTGAGACACACCAGCAACTTTGCCAGTTGGCGTTCCCTTCTTCTTCCAGTAGGGGTCCCCCTCACCCACTCTCAGTACCAAAGGTGGCTGTGTGACCCAGGCCTACTTCCCTCCCCCTGGCAACGGCAATTGGTTCAGGAGTGATCACATGACCCAAAGTGGCCCAGTGAGAGTCAGCTCCAGGGATTTTTTGTGGGAACCGTGGGGAAAGAGTTCTGATGGAGTGTTGGCTAGCATTAACGGAGCTGCTGGCGCCACCTCTGCTCCAAGGTGGGGAGAAGCCTGCCTGAGACTGACGCCAACACAGGAGGGAGTTGCAAGGTGGTGACAGCGAGCTTCCTGAGAGCAGCATGTGAGTACCTGGCCCCAGCTGGCCCTGAAGCTGGCTCTTCTCCGGAACTTTCCGTCCTGTGAGCCAGCACACGCCCTTGATAGTTCAGGTCCGCTTTCACTGGTCTTTCCCACGTGAGCCCCACTCCTCACCCAGGAGTGCCTGCTGGGCACATCCAGGAGGAGTGGTTACCAGTGTGGCAGCTCTGCCTCCTAACTGGGGGTGTCCCTCTCCCCCTCCAAACTGCTCCCCTTCCAGTGCACCCATGGGACAAGGACTTGGAAATTTCACATTAGGACAAGAAATAAACAGAGGATAACATGGACCCATTTGGGACTTCTGAGACAGCCTTTTCTATAATCCTCAGAGCTCCAGCACTTTAGTGCTGTGTGACCTTGGGTAAGTATCTCAACCTCTCTGGGCCCCAGTTCCCTCACCTGGAAAGTGGGGAGAATAATAGTGTCTACTCAGGATGTTGTGAGGATTGAATTAATACATGCAAAGTGCTTGGGACAAGCCCTGACATGTAGTGAATCTCAGTAAATGTTAGCTGCTATTGCTATTACCATTAGAATCATCATCCTCAAGCACGTTTAGACTCCAGAAGTCCAGCTGCTAGAAAATGAGGCACAAGGAAAGGCAAGAGCCGCCCATCCCCCGGTGCTTTGGGCTTGCCCTCTGAGTTCCTCCTTGCTCTCTTCAGACTCATCTCTTCTCCAAATGATCGACGCCGGACTGACCTACCCAGCACACCCCAGGTGACCCACGCTTGCGTCATGCTTTGGGGCTCAAGTGGAAGCCCGCCAGGAAACAGGCAGGAGAGAAATCTGGCTGAGCCAAGGGTGCGAGCAAAGGGCTGGAGACTGGTCCGAGACAGCCCCACATCGCCGCTGCCGCCACCACATCCCTGCTTCAGGCGCTGGCTGCCCAGTAAGCCCGGCCCAGGCAGGAGCTCAGGGGAACAGCCCACTGCGGGTGCGTTTTTTCAGTCTCTCTCCTTCACTTTGCTGTCCCTCCCCAGGCTCTCAGGGGACAGGGTCAGGGTATGGTGCCAGGCCTGTGGGCCCTGCCTCTCTCTGAGATACCCCTGGGACACTGCTGCCTGCGGCCATACTGGGTGACGTGGGCTCCATGCCTTTCTCTCCCAGGCTTTGGCAGAAATAACAATCTGCTTTGTACTGAAGAATCTCAAGAGGCTCTTAACTCCTGCTTTTTCCTCCCTAAGGGCTCCCCTTAAGCGATGAGCTCATCCGACTTGGTGCGGCATGGCCCCAAATGGTAGTGTGGAGCTGGGATCCGTGTCTTGTTGCACAGACAGAGAGACGGAGGCCGGCAGTGACTGGACAGGGTCCCGCGGGGACTTGGTGAGGAAGGCTCCGGAATCCAGCCCATCTTCCCCCGGATGAGACAGATCCGCCCCCCCAACCCCCCAGTTTTTGTAGATAAGGCAGTGCGACCCCGCCAGGCTCATCTGCTTGAGATGCACTAGCAGAGCTGAGCAGTTGCGGCAGAGACTGTGTGACTTGCAAAGTCAAATGTGTACACCCTCCGGCCCCTACAGAAAAGTTTGCCCACTGCTGCCCTCAACCGCGCTTTCCCGTTGAAACACTGTGTTGTTAAAATGGTAATAATGGCCTACTACGTGCCAGGCACCGTGCACGACTTTCCTGAACGTTTTGCCCATGTGTAAGGGGAAGCGCAGTGAGTTTCATGCCCTGAATACACCTGCACGACCAGCACCTGGATCAGGAACCGGCTGGTCGCTAACCCCTGGACACTACCCCCATCCCTTCCGGTCCATACCCTTGAAGCATGACTGCTGCCTGACTTCTCTTCCCACAAATGGATTTTGCCTGTTTTGGGGCTTCACATTCATGGGTTTGTACATGGGCTCTGCCGTGTCCGGCCCCTTTCACTCTCTGAGATGTTTGTGGGATTCTTCAGGATCATGGCGTCCACTGGGACCCACTCCCTGTCGTTGCCGGGAGTCTTCCTTCCGCGGGGCGAGGCCGCCCCTCCTGCTGCTGGGCATGGGGTCTGCTTCCAGTTTCCGGGGAGGATTATGAATGTGCAAGACGACGGGCCTCCATTACTCCGTTTCACCCTGGCTTTAACCCTGAGGGGGGGACCAATGTGTAGCCCCCTCTGAGAGACGTGAAGGCTGAATGAAGTTCAGACACAGGACGTGGGGAAGGCCCTGGGCGCAGGTGGCTGTGAGTGCTGCCCTCATTCTCTGCCTTCCTGGTTAGATGCTGGCTTGCAGTCTCACTGTGACTACAGACTGTTTGATCCCATTTACATGAACTTTCCAGAATAAGCGAAACGGTGGCATCAGAAGGTAGAGCCGGTTTGCCTGAGGCGGGGAGCAAGGACTGGCTGCCTCGAGGCAGGAGGAAATGACTTTGAATTGGACACTGAAACTGGGTGAATTTCAGGGGGTGTAAAATAGAGCTCAATAAAGCTAAAAAAAAAAAAAAAAGCGCCAAACCTACATGCCTCAACGTCTTCAACCCCCTGTGCCTCAGTTTCCCTCAGAGGCATGAGGCGGGCTGTGTCTGCTGTCAGAGGCCATTCAGCCAGTTGTCCAATGCCCCTCATGATTAGATGCTTCCCACCAGTGTGATGACTCCCTGCAAAGGGGCGGAGCAGGGGCAGGGCGGGGGTGGGGGTCTCCCTGTCCAGAGGTGACATGTGAAACATCCGGTTTGCTTCGCTGTGTCCGACCTGCTACCTGGGGACCTGCCACCTGCGGGAGCAGGGGGGTCAGGAAAGCCACGTGCGGCGGATGCCCGGGCCCCAAACTGTTTCTCCAAGTAGTCCCCCGAGACGGCTGCTGCCTTTCAGTTCCTGCGCTTGTTTGTTTTCAAAGGGACGTTGCCAGACCGCTAGGTCACCCCTGCCCTTTCATGGTTTGTTTCATGTAAAAAAACTTCAGGAGGCGAGAGAGGCGTGAAGCCACCTGAAACCAATTCTTCTGCCAGTAAAGAACTGCCACGGGCCCCAGCTGTCAGGCTTGAGAAATGTGCGGGGCCAGGATGTCCACTTGCTGGCCCCCGGCCCCCAGACCCCCGGAGAGCCCACTGGTGTTAATAATCATTGCAAACATTCAAGAATTGACGCAGGGACGGTTGGACATCCCTGTGTGAAACGAACAGACCTCAGCCCGTGCCTCGCACCTGATAGAAAATTCACTCAAAATGGATCGTAGACCAAAACGTAACTCTAGAAACTGTAGAGGAAGACTTTTTCTATGGGAGAAAAGCTTTGTGAGTTTGGGGTTCAGAAAAGCTATTTTAGATATCAAAGCATTAACTATAAAAGAAAAAAGTGATAAATTGGGCTTCATCAAAATTCCAAGCTTCTGCTCTGCTAAAGAACTGTTAAGAGCCCTGGCTGGTGTGGCTCAGTGGATTGAGCTCCGACCTGCGAACTAGGGGGTCGCCGGTTCAGTTCCCATCAGGGCACATGCCTGGGTTGTGGGCCGGGTTCCCAGTGGGTTCACGTGAGAGGCAACCACACATTGATGTTTCTCTCCCTCTCTTTCTCTCTCCCTCTCCTTCTCTCTAAAAATAAATTTTAAAAATCTTAAAAAAAAATAACTGCTAAGAGAATGAAGAGACAAACCACAGACGGGCAGAAGATTCTTTCAAAACACTCGTCCGATACAGGACTTGTATCTAGAATACATAAAGAACTCTCAAAACTCAATAATAAGAAAGCCGGCATCCCCACTCCCCAAAAAACTAGCAAAATACTTGCGTAGGCACTTCATCAAAAAAAAAAGAAAATATACAGAAAGCAAATAAGCACGTGAAAGATGAGGAGCATCATTAGTTATTAGGAAAACCCAAACCCAAACTACAAGCAGATGCCCCACATTCACACTAAAAGCACCACCACAAAGGTAGGCCGTGCCCAGTGCTGGCGAGGATGCAGACCGGCGCAAATGCTCCTACATGCTGGCGGGAAGGGAAAATGGTGCAGCCATTAGGGAGAGAGTTTGGTGGGTCCCTATAAAGTTGAACGTAAACTTGCCCCACAACCCAGCGAATCCCACTCCTAGGTATTGGCCTAAGAGAAATCAAAATGTATGTGAGTGTGTGCGGCGGCCTCATTCATAATCACCCACGTCTGGGGACAACTGAAGTGGCCTTGAACGGGTGAGCGAATCAAGAAACGGTGCTACGCTCATAAAATGGAATCCTACTCACAGATAAAAAGGTGCGGACTACAGAGACACCCAATAATAACGAACGGGCAAGAATCCGGTGCATTGTGCTAAGTAAAGAGAAGCCAGACTCAAGGCTACTTACTGAATGATTCCCTTTATATAAAGTCCTGGGAAAGGCCAGACCGTAGAGACCAGACGCAGACCGGTGGTTGGGGGGCTGGGGCGGCGCGAGGGAGGGAGGGGTGTGCGTGTTGGAGCTGTTTCATGTCAGGACAGGCGCTGCTGAGTCCCTGGCTGTCTGCTTGTCAAACTCGTGGAACTGCACACAAAAAAGCGAGCGTTGCTGCAGGCAATTCATACCCCGATAACACAGAAATGGGAATAATAATAGCCAGTAACACCACAGGCTCTGCGCCGGGCACCGTTTGAAGCACTTGGCGCATGTGAAGGCACTCAGTCCTTACAACCGCCCTATGAAGTAGGTACCGATTATCCCCAAATTGTGAGAGTTTTGTCTCCAGGGCCCTCTCACCTTCTCGGTTTCCAGCCCCCTCGGTCTGATCCCCAGCGCCCTGTTCCTGCTGTGACGCTCATCTCCCCTGTAGCTGTCTTCTCTGTCCCAGAGCCACGCAGGAAAAGCTTCCACTAGCTTGTCCCCTTGAGGGGCCCACCCCTAACAACGAGGCTTAGCAGGGATTTTGAACTCGAATACCTACAGGAACCAGGTAGGCGGAGTTTCACTGGATCAGCAAAACCCCCTGGGACAGTAGGGGTTTGGTGGGGACCGTGGAAAGCTGGGGAGGACATGCTGTGTCTGAAGGGACAGTTCCTCCATAGCTCCAGCTGCCTCAAGGTGGATACAATATGGGCCCAGTATTGTCAGATCTTCCGGCAGTTCAATAAACCCTGACATTCTTACGTTTATGCTGCGATTTTAAAAATGTTAGCCAATAAGCCACATTTTAAAAAACTGTTTAGACACTGGGTTTTAGTATTACAAGATATGTTCACCCCTTTCTTTTTCTCCAAAGTCACCCCCAAAGTACAAGAAAACAAGAAGCAGAGGTGGAAACTCCATAGCTAGTGAAGTAAGGCAACGTCTGTCGTCCAAACCACTGTATGTGGACCTGGAGAGGAGAATGGAGGACTGGAAGTGAGCTTCGCGGGGCAGAGGAAGAGCAGACCCAAGTGCTGCAGACGTGTCCCCCTGCACAGGTCCTCCTGGCCCGATCCTAGAAAACCTCAGGCATCACAGGCATCGGGTACTGCAGAAGGCAGGGGATTTAAAAGAGGGTTGGGTGGAAAGTCTGCCTGTGAGACAGTCAGGCAGCCAGGTTGCCATCCCCCATCCTGCAGAGTCTCGGCCGAGTGTCCCGCTCAGCCCTCAGCTGGAGACTGGAGATTTAGCGTCTGGAGAAATGAAATCAGGGAGACTCCAGAACGAGGGACAGTAGGCCGGGAAGAGTGCGGGGAGGGAGGTGCCAGAGGCTGCACGCAATGGGTGGCACTTTAGTGGCGTGGGCAGAACAAACAGCAAGGCTACTGTCCCCTTCCCTGGCCTTGCTCTAGAGCTAAGCTTACACCCTCCCTCCCAGAAGGCAACTGGGGGTCATCTTTGCCATCTGAACCACCCAGCTTCTTAAAGGAGTCTCCCATCTAAAGGCTCCCTGGCCACCCACGGACTCACAAGCGGACAAGCCATGTTCCAGCTGTGTGCACACTCATCCTATGAGTCATCCTAATGGACATCAGACTTCTGAGGAAAGCTTCCCACATAATGAGAGAGTTCAGAATAAATGAATGGAGCCCCGGGTGGTGTTGCTCAGTGGATTGAGCGCCAGCCTGTGAATGGAAAGGTCACTGGTTCGATTCCCAGTCAGGACACATGCCTGGGTTGTGGATCAGGTCCCCAGCTGGGGGTGTGCGAGAGGCAACCAGTCAATGTTTCTCTACCTCTTTCTCCCTCCCTCCCCTCTCCCTAAAAGCCAATCAATAAAATCTTAAAAAGGAGGAAGAGGAGAAGGACAAGAAGAAATAAACAATGTAGGGAACAACAGATAACTTGAAATAAGCTCAAAAGAATATTCGTAGATGAGACAAAATTGCATTCGTGAAACAAGAACAGGATGCTCTCCATGTGCAGAAGTAACACTCAGAAAATAAGGGCTTCTAAGAAAAAAAAAAGTAAGTGTAGCATAAATTAAATTTTTGGTAAAATTTCCCCAAAGCTAGGTCAAAGCAACGAATAGAAAATGTAATAAAATTAGAGAGTTGATTCATCAAGTCCAACATCTCATGGATGTTCCTCAAAGAGAGAAGAGAAAAACTGTAAGGGAGAAAATATTTTTTTAGAGACTATGACAAAACACGCCTCGCCCGAGGGCATGAATCTCCAGGTTAAATGTCCACAGAGTACCCAACCTCATTAAGGGTAACAGGGCCCCCACCAAGGCACATGATCATGAAATTCAGAACACCAATGACAGAAGACTCTAAAGCTCCCAGAGAGAAACACAGGTCACAGAGAAAGGATCCGGGATAAGAATGATGTTGAATGTCTCAAACACAACATCAGAAGATCCAGTATAGTAGGGCAATACCTTTTAAATTCAGTGGGCAAACGATTTTCAGACCGTATCTCTCTACCCAGCCAAACTATGAAACAAGTGCGCAGGAAAGATAAAATCACTTTTACATGTGCAAAGTCTTGAAAATTCTGCTTCCCATGACCTCTCTGGAAAGGCTACTGGAGGATGTGCTCCTGTAAAACAAGGGAGCATGTACATCAAGAAAACAAAGACAAAGGATCCAGGAAACAGTAGATTTGTCACAAGAAAAATGAAGTATCCCTGGCTAGTGTGGCTTAGTGGATTGAGTGCCAACCTGCGAATCAAAAGGTTGCGGTTCGATTCCCAGTCAGGGCACGTGCCTGGGATGTGGGCCAGGTCCCCAGTAGGGGGTGTGAGAGAGGCAACCACACATTGATGTTTCTCTCCCTCCCTTCCTCCCTCCCTTCCCCTCTGCCTAAAAATAAATAAATAAAATATTTATTTAGAATAAAAGGAAAAGGAAGTAAATTTCCGGGACGACAGTAGCTATGTGTTAAGCTCAGACCACGGCCAGTGAAGATTGTCAAGGCACCGGGCTCCCAGGGGAACCTTTCGTCTGGTAGGATCTGGCGAGGTTGATTCTGTGAAAATCGCATTGAAAAATATTTAACAAGTTATTAGATGATGGAGGAAGACTTAAAGTGTAGTTTCCAAGGAAGCTAAGCAAATGGGGGAAAGTGAGGCAATTGTTAACTCCAGGAAAAATAAAAGTTTGAAAAATAAAGGAAAATAAATCAGAGTGAACAACTTGGCTGAAGAACACACAATATTTTTGTGGTCAAAGTAGTAAAAACATTAAATATAAACTTTATAAAATGTTATTAAACTACCTTGGTAGGATAGGGGATAAAAGAGGTTTATAAGAAAGGAAAGTGGCGGGTAGCTTAGCTGGTTAGAGGGTCCCCCTGCTACACCGAGGTTGTGGGTTTGATCCCTGGTCAGGGCGCACACAACCAATGAATGAACAACAAATCTCAGTTTTTACCCCCCGCCCCGTGAATTTTTAATATTATTGAGAAAAAAAGTAAAACAAAATCATTCTAACATAAGTCAGTAGATGATGTGTGAAACTGATGATTCTGGGCTATGTATATGAGTATTTTTTTAATGTGGCAATAAATACTAGAAGTAATAACTAAAAAAATTAAAAGTGATTACCTCTAGGGAGGTGGTGGGTAGGACTGAATAACTAGTTCTGGACAGGCAATGAGGGGCATGGGGGGGCAGATAGAGACTGCTATTTTTAAGCCTTCTAACATGACTTGTTTAACTCTGTTCTATTTATTTATTTTTTTAAAGATTTTATTTATTTATTTTTAGAGAGAGAGGAAGGGAAGGGAAGGGGAGAGGGAGAGAAACATCAATATGTAGTTGCCTCTCATGCGACCCCTACTGAGGGTCTGGCCTGCAACCCGGGCCTTTGCCCTGACTGGGAATCAAACCAGCAACCCTTTGGTTCGTAGGCCGGCACTCAATCCACTGAGCCACATCAACCAGGGCTTTATTTATTTATTTATTTTAAAGATTTTATTTATTTATTTTTAGATAGAGGGGGGGAGAAAAAGAGGGAGAGAATCATCAATGTGTGGTTGCATCTTGTGCGCCCCCTACTGGGGACCCGGCACGCAACCCAGGCATGTGCCCTGACTGGGAATAGAACTGGTGACCCTTTCCTTTGCAGGCTGGCCCTCAATCCACTGAGCCACACCAGCCAAGGCCAGGGCTTTATTTTTATAAAAACCTGTAAAGTTATAATTCTAAAATTCAATTTTAAGTTTTGTTTTAATGCTCTACACTGTTTCTTATGTCCTCTTTCCCTTACTTGAATTCAGTGTTTATTTTGCTGGAGAAAAACCTCTAGTAATTCTTTCAAATATGGCCTGTGGATGAAAAGGCCATTTTACCTTGTATCCTCCCGGATTTATTGGGGTATAACTTACATATACTAACAGTCACCATTTCCAGGTGCATAGTTCTATGAATTTGGAGAAGCTTACACAGTCATGTAACCACCGTGACAAATAGTCCCCTTGTTCCTCTCCTGTAGTCAGTCCCCTCCCCTCCCAGCTCCTGGCAACCCCGATCTGGCGTCTGTCCCTATCATTGTGCCTTTTCCAGATATCATACAAATGGAACCGAACAGTATATGGCTTCTTTTACTTAGCATGATGCTCTTGAGGCTCATTTATGGCATTGCATTTCTGGGGACCTTTGCAACCCAAAGGGACAGTTGTCACCGGTCATCAGTGCTGCTCACCACATATTTGTGGCTGTTTTCCGGTCTTGTGATCAGATTGTACTTCCTGGCTCCCTTGTGGTTCAAAGTGGCCTTGTGATTAGTTCTGGCCAATAGTGGGTGAGTACATGTTCCTTCTCGGCCAAACCATTTAGTTAACCATGCAAGATCCTGTTGAGCTCTCTCTCTCCCCCGCGGCAGCCACGGGCAACATTTGCAGGGGTGGCTGCTCTGCTTGCCTGAGTCTCGGGAGTGACTACCACCAGCAGATTCTACTGCCAACCTGTCATGGGCAGGTGGCCAACAGATAGGTAGCTTGAACCAGAAGCACACCTTTGTGGGCTCAAGCTGTTGAGATTTGGGTGTGGTCGGTTATCACAGCACTGTCTGCACTGAGGCACATAGAAGGCGTGTGTTTTTAGCAATGGGGAAGTTTTCTTTTATTGCTGCTTTCATTATTTCCTCTCTCTATCTTTCCCTCTGTCTCTCTCACTTTCCTCTTCCTTTCTGGAACTATTTGGCAGGTGTTGGAACTTTCGAACATGTCCTCCCCGCCACTTATCTTCCCTTGGTCATTTTGGCAGTTTTCTGAGACAAATGCTCAGATTAATCTTTTAGCTTACTACTGTGTTTTCCAGCCGCATTCATTTTGCTACTCGACTCGGCTTTTCCTTTTTAGTCATAATTGTGTATTTATATTTATTTTCCAAGACCTCCACTTGCTTCTTTTCCATAATGGGGGGTTGTTTAATGCATGCAGAATCTTCCGTATTCTTTGTAAGGCTACTCGTTACTTTAAAAGTCTTCTGTTTGTTCTGTTAACTTTTCCCCTGTACTCGTTAGCTCCCAGGTAGCTTTTCTTCCAGAGCCCTGGCTTACTTTACCCGTTTGCAGACGTTTGCTGGTCTGTAATACTTTGCGCTTGCGAATCCCTGTTTGCCTGACTGCCGATTCCATTGCGATGGGGTGATTACAATACTTCTGAACTGGGGCGAGGAGCTGGCTCTCTGTGTACTTGTGGTTTGCGGGGTGTGGGAGCTCTTTGTCCTTCCTGGAGTTCTCAGCTCGGTGCTGTGTGTTTCTCTGGGGACCTGCCGGCGCTGCCCACAACTCAGCAGGAAGCAAGGTGGGGGCCTTGGCCTGGATGCCCTGCAAGCATTTTCCATTTTCCTGAAAACCGCCCCAGAGACCCCCTTGGAGCTGCTGATTGTGAGCTTGGAGCCCCCTCTACACCTCACTCTTGGGGGTCCTCTGCTTCCTGCCTTTTTAACTGTGGCTTTCCTGGTCTTGTTGCTTCTCTAACACGACCTCTGCGGCCCTAGAGTGAGGATCGCACACAACATGTGCACACACCAAATAGGGCCCATAGATGGCCAGTCGTAACATCAGTCTTAAGAGGTTATCTCCTTTCAGGAAACTGATGTTTATATTGTTTAATTTTAAAAAGTATACATCCTCCTTCATGGATGTCTTTTGTGTTAAGAAACTAAACAGAAATAGAGTCCACTGCAAAAAAAAAAAAAAAAAAAGTATGCAAGTAACAATCGTTCCTTTTGGAAATTAGAAAATACAAAAGAAAAATAAAATCACCTCACCCAGGGATAATGAGATAACTGCTGTTAGTTAGCCTGGTACACTTTCTGACATATACCATTAATATATGAATTTATTTATTTTTGAAATTGGTATCAAATTACTGATAAGTTTCTAAAAGTCGTTTTTCCACCTGACAACACATCACGGAGTTCTTGCCATGTCAGTAAAGATGCGTTCGCAGCACTAGTGTGCAGGGTTCCACTGTGTTTGGGGCCATAATACATCCAATAACCTCCCTCTTGTTAGACGTTACATTGTTTCTGTTTCCGCTTGATAGATGGTGCTACAATCATCATCCTTGTATATATATCATTAGAATAAAATTTTAGGGGTGGAATTGCTGTGTCAAATGTGGCTGGGCATTCAAGAGTTTATCAAGAAGAAAAATATTCAGCTGAAGGAAGGCAACTCAAAGGCTGGACGTGCAGATATTTGCAACCGGAGGTCGAAGCAGTGGTTTGGGCAAGGGTGGGGGTGGGGGACGGCATCTCAAACTCACACCAGAAGCTGGCCATCCCTTGTGACCTACTCCTCCTTGGAGGCATCTAGGAAAGGAGTGACTGCGGCCAGTTTGGTGAGCCCTTCCTGCCTTCCTTCCCCAACACTGACTCCTTCGGGAGGAGGGTGGGGCGGGGTGATCAGCCTCCACCCAAATCTGGAAGTGAAAGTGACTTCAAAGTGGAGCTCAGGGTGCTTCTGGAGAGGGCTCCCGAGGCCCTGCTGGGGGTGGCCTGGGTGCTCTGGGCCTAGGGGCCTCACTGGGCCTCTTGAGGCCCTGCCACCCCAACCCTCCCCACTCTGCCCCCATCCCAGGCTGGTTCTGAGTCCCTGAAACCTTGACAGCTCTCTAGAAGTGTTCATTATTAGGTCGAACCACAGGAAATAGCCCTTTCTGTAGGTCAAAAGTGGTTGAGTATTGGCATTGTTTAAGAACCTCTGGCTGGTTGGTTCACTTCTTTCAGCCCATAGTACACTTACTTAGCACTCATGCTGTGCTAGGTGCCTTGCTAAACACTTTGTCGTCATCTTTTAACAGTCACAGCTCTCTGGGACATAGGAATTGTTCCCCACTTGATAGAAAACAAAACTATGGCTTAGAGTTTCCCCTTTCGGAATGGTTCAGGGGCTGGCTCGCCCTCCAAACGTTAAGATCTTCACAAGCGCCTCTGCCACTGCTGCGATGCCCCAGGAAAACGCCTCGACTGCCACTTTCCAGCTGTGTATTAGTGAGGTCTCACTGAGGTTGGGTTTTTTTTAAAGATAGAGGAAAGGAAAGAGAAAGACAGGAAGAGAAACATCAATGTGTGGCCGCCTCTCACACACTCCCCTCCGAGGACCCTGCCGGGAACCCAGGCACGTGTCCTGACAAGGAATCGAACCGGGGACCCTTTCTTTTGCAGGTCCGCGCTCAATCCACTGAGCTACACCAGCCAGAGCTCAGTGAGGTGTTCTTGATCTTATGTTCTCGTTAGAGACATTCCTGTGGTATTTAGCGACTCGGTCTTCTCACCAATAAAATGGGAACAACAACGACAGCATCCAGCAGCTTCAGGTTGAGCTGTTACAACAGTTCCGGGCCCTGAAGGAGAAAGCGGAGCCTGGGAGGGGGAAGGAGCCCCACCCCCACCCACCACGTGGAGGGCCCGCCCCGCCCGCAGCGAGGCCACCGGGAGATTCTCCGGAGCGCCGGGCTCGGAGGCACGGCCTGCTCCGCCAACGCCTTTCCTAGGCCACGTCACTGGCGAGTGGCTTTACCTGGCCACCTCTTCCCACAGCACCAAGGGTAGACCGGAGGGGCTCGGGGCAACGAGGGGCGGGGCTCGGAGGCGTGGTTCAGCTCCCCATTTTTTTTCTTTTTGTCCGCCTTGGGATGCAAAGTCTCCTCTGCGCCTTTAAGAGGCCGACGCGGGCAGCCGATTGGCTGAGACGCGCCGGTTACGTCACGCCGGGGCCCGCGCCCTCCCCTTCACGCCCCGCGGCGCACTCGCGGGCAGTCCCCGCGCGGGCCGGGCCGGCGTCCTCTCCGCCTCGCTCGCCCGCGTCGCCCCGGGCCCCGGGGGATGCCCCCGTCCGGGCGCCCCTATGGCCGCCGACGTTTTCATGTGCTCCCCACGCCGGCCTAGCAGCCGGGGCCGCCCGGTGCTGCTCAAACCCCCGGTGCCTGAGGACGACGACGACTCCGACACTGATGAGCCGTCCCCGCCGCCCGCCTCCGGCGCCGCCAACCCGGCCCGGGCCCACGCGAGCGCCGCGCCGCCGCCGCCCTGGGCCGGGCCGGGCCGCGAGGAACCTCCGCGCCGCCAGCAGATTATCCACAGCGGCCACTTCATGGTGTCGTCGCCGCACCGCGAGCACCCGCCCAAGAAGGGCTACGATTTCGACACGGTCAACAAGCAGACGTGCCAGACCTACAGCTTCGGAAAGACCAGCTCCTGCCACCTGTCCATCGACGCCTCGCTCACCAAGCTCTTCGAGTGCATGACCCTGGCCTATAGGTAGAGGACCCGCAGAACCCCCCCCCCCCACGCCGGCCCCACTTGCCGAGCCGCGCTCCCTTTGACAAAATAGGGGTGGGGGGCTGAATCCCCGGGGGGGGCTTGACTTCACACATTTTTTTTGGGTCTTGCTCCTTCGGGAGGGCTTATGGGGGCCTGGCCTCTTCCCCTGTCAGCAGTGCTTGGGTTCCGGCTTAGGTTCCCCATTCAGGCCCTCCCCTCCAGTGTCCCGAGGCCACCGATTTTGCACTAGAAGGAGGTGTAAAGACAGGATGCACCTTGTGTCACTCCACTCGAGCCAGCCCTTCCCCGAGACGCTTTGTGTGTCTCCAGCAGTCTGGTGGTTAAGACCACCTGTCCATGGGTGGTTAAGTGCTGGTCCCAGTCTTGAACGGTTGAGTAAAATCTTGGAGACTGTTTCCTCCTGTATAAAGAGGGGATGACAGCCCTGAACGGTGTGGCGCCCTGGGTTGGACGTCGTCGTCCGGCAGAGCAAAAGGTCCTGGTTCATCCCAGGTCAGGCACGTGCCTGGGCTGTGGTTCCATCCCTGTCCGGGTCTGGGTAGTAGGAGAGGTAGCCGATGGATGTTTCTCTCTCTCTCTCTCTCTCTCTCTCCCCCCCTCCCTCCCTCTCTCCCTCTCTCCCTCCCTCCCTTCCCCTCTCTAAAATTAAAGCGGGGTGTGTGTGTGTGTGTGTGTGTGTGTGAGAGAGAGAGAGAGAGAGAGAGAGACAGTCGTATCCGCTGCACCGGCTGTTGTGGAGATGGAGCAGGACAGGTACAGTGCTTACTCCAGTGTCTGGCTCCCGGTTACAGTCTCCAGAACATAAGCTACTGTTCTTGTTGTCCCAGCAGAGGACGTCCCCCTTATTGGGAAGCCCTCCCCCAGCTTGGGAGGGAGCCTGGGTGTCTCCTAGGAAGGCTGCCGGAGCCCTGCTGTTGGAGGTGCAGTCTGTCCTCCTGGCGCGGCGGAGGGCTCTCGGGGCGGCCCGGAAACATTATATGGAGGTGTCAGTGTTGAGGGCAGCCTTCCCAGACACCAACCATCCTGACGTTGTGGGCTTGGCTCTAGGCGCAGGTCTCTTTCCTTTGCCCCTGAAACGCCTGGCCCTCCTGTGGCACTCTCTGCTTCCCCAGTGCAAGTGCTAGGTGTTTGCCGCAGGTAACCTCTGCCTCAGCGGCAGCACTTCCTTGGACGGCTGCAGTGCGGGGAGCCCCGCCCCGCACAGGGCGCCCGGGAGGACCTCTGCTGAGTGGGGTTATTGATTTATAAGTGGATTGGCTGGGGCTGTCTTAGGTCTACTCCGCAGGCAGCACAGGACGTTTCCTGGGAGATTCCAGAAAAGTGTAGAGACGGAAGTGGGAACACTCCCCTCCAACACACCTTTTTTGGGGGAGTAGGGGGAGAACCATGAGCCTGGAATACATCCAAGTTAAAACATTACACATTTACCTGAAGTTAAAACACTAGATACTGGGCTCTGGGTGACATTTTCCTCCTCTGGAATAAATGATTAATCAGTTTGTTCCTTTGTTATGTTCCTGAAATGCCCCCACCCTCCCATTTCCTCTCCAAGCATTCCCTGATGGTTTGTTTGCCACTTGGCTGCTTCCCCCACCCCCTTCCCAGGGCACTGGTCCTGCTCTGCTCGGCTTCTCTGGTCTTGCCAGTTTGAGCTGGCACCGAGCCTGTGAAGATGTTCTGGTTTTTTTAGACAAGTGGTATCGCGATTGCAGCCCTCTGCCTTCTTTTAGCCCTGCTTGCTCCCTCTCAGACTGTGAGCCCCTCCGCTGGAATCAGACCCGAGTGGACCGCAGCGAATGCTGCAGTGTGAGGCAGCCCTTCCTCACCAAACTGGGGGTGAGAGGCAGCAATGTGTTTTATTAAAAGCACCTAATCCTCTTCCTTGTTTTAATATAAACTGCATGTATAGGGAGGGAATGGATGCTGAGTGGCAGGAGGTATGGGCTAGAAAGCTCTCATCTAAGCTCTGCCAAAGGGAAAAAATAAACCAGTCTCCCCTTTGCCCCCAGTTTGGGTAACCTAAAGGCTTATTATTAAATAACACCAAGGAATTTTAGCAATGGCATCCCCCCCACACTTCTTTCAGAAATATTTGGCAACTGGCCATCGCTTAGTTCACTTTCTTGATTGCAAAATGCACCCATAGTTTGGCTGGAGGCTTACCTTGCTCTTAACACCTCCCACCCTGCTGGCTCTCCGGCTTTCCCACGCAAGTCCTGCCGCCCCAAGTCCCCGATGGCTGTCTGTCTCAGTCTCTCTGTGTGGGGCTGGCTTGGATGGCCCCCCAGCCGAGTTGGCAGTGTGGAACCTGGGTACAGAGTGACAGGAATGACTGAGAACCCGCTGTCTGGGCTGTAGCCTCTGGCATACAGAAAGCCGCATGAGAGCAGAGGGGAGCTTTTCTGGCTTCCGCTGCCCCAACGTGGTCACTAGCTGGCTTTCAGGAGAAGGCAGGTCCAGGTGGGGGCAGCCAGGGAAGACAACTGAGCCCCAGAGGCTGGAGCCTCCACAGCCTCCTGGGTTTCCCCCGCCTCCCTGGCCTGGAGGGAGGCCAGCTGGGCCTCCTGTTCTGTGGAACCGTTTCTGGCCCGGGCTCTTTCTGACCAACTTCCTCCCTGTCCCCTGGCCTCCACGTTCTAGCTGCCTCACTCTCCCTGGTACACTCTGTGCCTTTTTTTTTTTTTTTTTTTTTTTTTTTGGTTTCCTGTAAACTGCTGCCTTCCAGCTGTTTCCAGATGAGGTTCAACAGCTCTTCGGGGGAGGAACTAAGTGCAGGGGAAGTTGTGGTTATTTTCCCCCAGTCCTGTGAAGTGGTCTTGGGATTATGATCTGTTCCTGACCACGCGAAGTCCCCTTCAGGGTCCTCCAGGGCCTTTGGCAAGGCCGACCTTGGGTGGGGAAATCGGGTGTGTGAGGAATGGGGACTCTGTGAGTGCCCAGTGTGGCCCACGTGGGTAAATGACATTGCTCATGGGACCCCAGCTTCACATAGCTTCCTTGAAACCCGTTTCCTTCCCACTCGGATGCCAAATAGCCCTGGAGTGAGACACCTTGGTTTCATCCACTGCCTCTGTGCTCAGTGATTGGGATGACGTTTTAGAGGGGAAGTCACTTCTCCCCAAGGCAGAACTTACGGGGACAGAAGCTGCCTTTCTCAGCCTTTCTGTCGGCCGCTGTAAAGCGGGGAGGGCGCGCTGGCCGGCAGGGTGGACGCCAGGATGAACGGAGACTGCAAATGTGTCTAGTGTCTGGGAAGTGTAGGAGGCCAGAGGAGGCTTAACAGGCGGAATCCAACTCTGCGTCCTCAATTTGGCTGCCTTTGGGTAGGAGCCCAAGCTTCTCACCTGTCACCTGAAGGAAATGACAGGGTCTTCTAGTGAGGCGTTCAGGCAGCTGCTCGGCATGTGACACTCAGACGGGACGGGTTGCCCGTGCTTTCTGTAGCTCCACAGAGGAGCTGTGTGCTCTACAATGTAATTCGTGGGTCCTGCCCTCTTAGCGTGTTAAAGAACGTCACACACGTAAGTCATTCACACAGACTTGGAACACCTCTGGCACGTAGCTTTTTGCGGTCAGTTTTGCTTTCACTTCCCTACCTTCCCACTCGGCTCCTCCTCGGGGAGCCTCGGTGTGGATGCCTGGCCAGAGTGACGGTCCTGTGTGTTTGGAGAGGGGCAGTAGCTTTCTGCATAGGGGGCTTCTGCCGGGCGGAGATTTGAGGAGACCTTTTAATTGGGGCTTGGGGGTACAAGTTTCTATACTGTGACCTCAAGTAAGTGTGGCCTGTATGGTCACTGTCTGTTCCTGACCCAAGGCAGGAGTCCCTGCCAGGCGCAGGGAGTGGCGGGGATTACTGGGTCAGCGCCCTGTGCCCTTCACATTGAACATTGAAGCTTTGCAGGGAGGGACTGTCTGACGCTAGGCCTGGTGGCTGGTGTAAATGGGAACCGGTCACACTGATGACTGAGTCCATCCGTTCTCTGCCACCATGCCGAAGACCGTCAGCTCCTCCTCTCCCGGGCTGTTTGCGGTCCTTGGTCATCCAGCCGGCACAGGGTTAGACCCGAGTGAGGGCTGCCGAGATGAGAACGAAGGCTCTGTCCTCAAGGGCTCACAAACCTGAGGAGAGACAAGCAGCCCGTGTGGGGCTGTCAGCAAGGGCTGTGGTTGAGACCGCGAACCAGGTCTGCGGCAGCGCCCAGGGCGGGCTGAGACCAGACCCAGCGTGTGAGTGGGCTCAGCAGGTGTCGGCGTGGACAGTGTCCCCGACAGCAGGGTTCCACCTGCATCTCCCCTCCCCATGTTACCCACCGAAAGTTATGAAGCAGGTTCCCCAGCAGGAAGCCCCTTTTTCACCTGTCCTCTCCCCTTCAGTGGTCTGGGACCAAATTTCCTTTTCAACTAGAGGCCAGCTGGCTAATTGCCATCCTGAGGAAGAGGTGAAGAAGGGCGATGAGACTGGGAGAGCCTGGGAAAGGAGGCCAAGGAGGGGCGGCGGGAGTTTATTGCTGGGGTAGGAGAAGAGAAGAGCGTTCGAAGTAACCGAGCCTCTTGTCTGTCCTCGATTCTCCCTGCGTCCCCTTGAGCATTTCTCACAGTAACGCTCTCAGGTGGGCGATGGTGGTCTTACTTCACATATTTACAAAAAAGGAAAGAAGACCTGGACTTAGAGGTGAGTTTGCCCTGTCACCGAAAGGTCAGGCAGCTTGCCCAAGGCAGCGTCGAGAGCTGAAATGTCATCTCCCTGATCCGCTCACAGAAGTTGCAGCTTTGTTAGAAGCTGTGAAAATGCCAATTCTGCCCCTAACGGCAGGCGCGGGGGTCTGAGACGTGAAATGAGTGGCTTGGGGCGTCTCCGTGCCCCTCACAGCTGCCCGGCTGCCCGTCCCCGCTGGTGAAACCCTACCCTTCCTCCTTCAAGGCCCGGCCCGAACGCTGGTTGCCCCAGCAAACCCGAAGGGAGTGAACATGAGGATCCCGTGCAAATCCGCGACCTTACTGACCCTGCCTCTGTCATCGGGTAGACCTGGCCAGCCAGGGTTCCAGCAGCTGTCCTGGAGCCCGGAGTGCCCGGCACACAGTGGGTGATCCAGAACCACACGCGGGGTTGAAAAGGGAAGCTTGACACTGGGGCTTGCTTCTGGCGAACCTTGTTTACCTTCAGCTGCGCACAGACAAGTCACCTCTGTGGGAGTGTGCTCTCGGGCGAGTTGGTGTGGGGTAGGACAGCAGGCCAGGTGCTGTCGCTGGGTGGCCTGTGTATGGTGGCCCTCGCAGACTGCGGTGGTAGCCGGGGTGACACCCCCGCCCCCACCAAGAGGCTCACATCCCAGCCTCCACAGCCTGTGCAGATGGCAGGGTACAAGGCAGAGAGGAGTTAAGGTCGTCAGTCAGCTGTCTTTAAAACGGGGAGATTATTTTGGGTTGTCTTGGTGGGCCCAAGGTAAACTCGAGGGTCCTTAAAAGTGGAAGAGGAAATCACAGGAGAGAACCAGAGAGAGCAGCGGGAGGAGGACTTGGCGGGGTGCTGTGGGCTTTGAAGCTGGAGGGGGGACTGGGGGGTGGCCTCCTCGAGAAGCTGGAAGTGGCAAGGACAGCTTCTCCCTGAGACTGGGAAGGAACAGAGCCTGCCGACGTCTCAGCTTTAGCCATGGAGACTCATTTCAAACTTCCACCCTCCAGGACCCTCAGGCCACACGCATTTGTGGTGTTCCAGCCTTTAATGTTGTGGTCATTTGTTTCATTTGTTACAGCAGCGGTAGGGAATTAACACAGACTGGTCTCCAAAGTTTCCTGGGTGATGTTTTTAAGCATGTGACCCAGGTGTAAAAGTCTTTCTTATCTCTTCTTCCAGCACAGGGGAGCACAGCAGCCTGCCCTGGAGTCGTATCAAGTCCCTCCGAGAGTCCCGGGCCGCGGTTCAGGGGATCTGGTGGGAGGAGGGCCCTCGCTGTACAGGGAGAATTCTGTAAAGCGGGCCTTAGCCTCACTCCCCAGTACAATTCCTACAATAGGGTACTGTGGAAAGTTGATTTTAGTCATTTAAGGACTCATAACGGCTGGAGAACGATCCATGTGAGCTCCCACCCCCAGAACTGACTTACTCCTTGGGTGTAGTACGTGCAACCCAGGCAGCAAGTAGCCCGGGCGGTAAGGCCATCTTCTGCTGGAATTCTGTCCGTAGTTAGAGTGCAGGCTGCAGACTTGCCTTTCAGTCACAGCTGTCTCGGCCGCGTGGCTCAGGGACCCTCCTGCACAAGCCCGTGCGGTGGGATTATTGCCAGCACCAAGAAGGGTGCTGGCGACCTCATGACCCTAAGTCCAGGGTCCTCAGGACCGCCTGACTGCCGTGAAGGCTGCAGCTGGGTTCCGGGCAGCTCCGGGTCCTCAGCAGGGGACTTGGCCCTTCTTCCCGACATGCCGCCCTTGGTGACGGGTCTGCTCTCTCAGGCTCTGCTTTTCTTTGTGGTCTTCTGCTGCCACAAGCCGGCTCTCTCACCTGCTGTCCTGTTCTTCTCTGCCTTGAAGCTTCTGCTTGCAGGAGTCTCTGCCTTGGCTGGAGCCTGCCTGTGGCCTGCATTTCCATACAGACCTCGCAGAGAGCTTCCCGTTACCGTCAGTGCTCTTTGCCAGCTGTCTAATTAAACTAGCCTTACAGCCTCCAATTCAGGTGTTTGGGAGGGAGGCTAGCCAGCCCCTCCCTCTCCCAGCAGACCCTCACCAGCCACCGAGCAGGCATTTGGCCCTGGTCTTTGGACTGGCTCTTCCTAGCACAGGTGAAGAATTAGTGTTCATCACGTTTCTGTGTGGGCCCGACACTCCCACAGCCCTTTGGGGACAGAGCAGCAAACAGGACAGATGGGCCGTCTCCCCTCACGGGGTTTGTATTCTAGCCGGGGAGTCAGGAAGCAGAGCAGATTTGCATTGTTTGCGCAGCGGAGGATGTAGAGCAACAGAGAAGATGGCAAGTGACGGCGTGGGAGTGGGCAGACACTGTCTCATCCCAGAAGTCCTCTGAGGAGGTGACATTTCAGGTTGAACTGAAACCTGAGCGGGCAGTCATTCCAGGCAGCGGAAGAACCCTCGGCAAAGGCCCAAGGTGGGATGAAGGGCCCAGTCCAGGGCCAGAGGGGGGCCGGAGCACTCGGCCAGAGTGGTGGGGGCAGGGGGCGTGGTCAGAAGGGCTGAAGCGGGCGGGGGCCCTGCTGGCCTCCGTGAGAAGTTGGGAAATTGTGCTCCTTGCACTGGGGAATGGGCTTGTTGAGGTCGCTCTGCGGAAACTCGAGGGTAGGAGGCCACAAGTGGACATGGGGGTCCCCCAGGGGGCTGCTGGCACCATTCTCAGACGGGGACGGCAGCAGGGGGGGCGATGAGAAGTGGCTGGGTCCAAGCAGGTTTTGCCCTTGTGGGTGGGTCACATCGGGATGGAAGAAAAGGAGGGGTCAGCAGTGACTCTGAGGTGTCACTGAGCCCTGGGAGCCATGGCTGACGTGAGGACGCTGAGAGCACCCGGGATCTACATGGCCACCGCTGCCCTGCGCACTCAACTTGGTTGCCCTGGGCCGCCCTGAGGGCCGAAGCTGTGGGCAGGGCAGCTTCCCTTCAAGGGGGCGGTTAGTGTGTGTGTGGGGGGTGCCATGGTGACCCAGTCAGGCCCTCCCTGTTCCCAGAGCAATCCTCCACCGGGCCCTGGCCAGCCCAGGTAACCTGGGCTCTCCTGCCCCTCCGTCTTGCCTCCCCAGCCTCCACTGTGCCTCCAGAGGGGCTAACTGGGGAGGGGAGGCTTTGGAGTTGGGAGCTGGCTTTCGGAAAGTCGTGTTTTTTTCCGGTGAGATCTACGGTGTCATATACCCCGAGTGGTATTTTTACTCAGTTGGGGCTGGTTGCGGCGGAGGATTATTGCCTGGTCTTGAATGCCCTGAAGAGGCTCCTCCAGGTCTGGGTTCCTGCTGGGTTTGGGGTTGGACTGTGTCATCAGAAAGTCTTCTGGAAGGAGGCAGCGGAGAGGGCTTCTTTTGGTGGCTCCAGAAAGGTGTCCAAGATCTAGAAAGAGAATTCCAGAAACAGAATGCCTTGTCTCTAGCGTTTGAGTCTCCGAAGTGAGCAAAAGGACCCGACTGAGTACCAGTGACGAGGAAAGCTAAGCAAGGGCCAGCGGCGAGCGCCAGGCTCCCAGTGGGGACGGAGCTTGGGGGCGCCTCAGTTCCCCGGGAGAGGGCGACACAGGGGTTCCAGCAGCGGGGTCCCTGGTGAGGACTCCTCTCCTCTGAGCGGGAAGGTCCGTTTGGAAAGCTAGTTATGACCCCTTCCCGCTGCAGCTTCAGGGCCTCTTTCAACCAGTCACCAAAACAAGAAGCAGCTTCTTACGTAGAAAGTGAAGGAATCAACCTGGTTTCCCGATATTTACCCAATATTTCTATCTTAAAGAAAACAACCACCCTACAGAACCTCTTCATGTGCTCGCATGGCAACTGGCCCACCTGCGAATGGACTACTTTGATTATGGGACCTACCCAGACAGCTTGGTGCTGAGCTTTAAGTTAGTCTGTAAATCCTTTTGTCTGTTAAAATGAAACACTTGCACTGAATTTTGAAAATTGTGTGTGATTATATTGGTTTGCTCTTTCAAACAACTAGTTTCTGGGTGAGTAGCGGGGTCTTTTGAGTCGCCTCCTTCATTTTTCAGGCTGTCAAGCAGGCCTTTGGCCTTGGAGCAGGGCCCTTCCTTCCGCTTGCACAGATCGGTGGTAGTGGTTCAGCCACTTTAGTGAGGTGTGACTTACCTGTCACAAAATGCGCTCGCTTGGAGGGCCCGGTTCCCTGAGGTTTTAGTGGTGCGGTCAGTGGTCGCAGTCCAGCTGCAGGACTGGATCCCCCGCCCCATTAAGGCCCCTCCTGCCCTTGTATGGTCGGCCCCAGCTCCTGCTCCAGCCCCCGACAGCCCCTGCTCTGCTCCCTCTGTCCACGGGTTCGCCTTCGCTAGACATTTCACGTCAGTGGGGTCATTCTCTGCGTGGCCCTTTATGTCTGGCGTTCTTCATGTAGCGCGGTGTTTCGGGGTCAGCCCGTGATTGTGGTGCACAGCAGTATCTTACTCCTTTTTGTTGCTGAATGGTATTCCATTCTGTGAGTATTTTGTTTATCCACTCGGTGACCGGCATGTCTTTGAGGGAAGCCTAGTACCCTCATTATTTGGGCATTGCCTGTTTATTTCCCGCTGCAGAGTCCTCTTAGAGATTCAGCTAGGGACTTCCTTACGCAGCCAGAGCAGGAAGTGGCAGTGAACGCGGATTGGCCGGCACAGGACAGTGGCACCACGGATGAAAGCCTGCCCCTTAGCCCCTCCCAGTCGGGCTGTCCTTGGCTGTAAAAATGGGGAGGGGGACAAGAGAAGGGGTTGTTCTAGGATCGTGGTTACCAACCTTATTTCTTCTTTGTGGACCTTGTGTTTTTCGAGCTGTGATGCCTGAGACACAAGTTGCAGTGAGCAGTAAGAAAGAACAGACCTCTGGTATGTGCAGCAACCTGGTGAATCTCACAGACACTGCGCTGAATGACACAAACGAGTCCCCCCCAGAAGAGCCAGTACTGACCCCACTCGAGTGGACTTCTAGGGTGGGCGCGGCTAGCCTGTGGGGAGAGGAACCACGCCAGCACTCGCCTCTGCGGGAGGCTGAGGGGGCTGACGGGGCCGAGGCGGGAGAGAAATTTCCGGTGATGGTGATGTTCTGTATCTTCGAGGGGGCTGGGTACAGATTCGTCAGAAGTCACTGAATGATAGGAGAAGTGCGCACTTCACTGTATGTAAATGTTTCCGAAACAACAAGGACCAGTGATGAGCACTGAGCGCCCGGAGCACCGCGCAGGCTGGCGGGTTAGGGGCAGAGCACGCTGGCGTCTGCGTCTGGCTGTGAAAGCGCAGTGCTCCCATGGCGCGGCCTCGGGACCCCCTCACACCCTGGGTCCCGAGAGCCCCAGGCGGCTTCTGTTTTGTGCATTTCATCTGTTGATGTTTGCCGTGTTAGAAGTGAAAATGGAGGGATATTTAAAATGTTTGTGAAAGCATTTAAAAATAACATAAATAACATTTTTGTAGAAAATAATCTTCAAAAAAATTAGATGAGTGACATTGTTTTACCCATTTACGAGCCCCTGGGCTGATGTGTAGGAAGACAGCGGGGGCTCCTCTGCTTTCGCATCCCCGCCATGATAGCACATGTCTGGAGAACTGGGGGAGGTCGGATTTATTTAAAGAATGACCTCTGTGGCTTTATGACGGGCAGATAAACACTTCTAAAAAATGCTGCAAACAACCCCTGGAATGAAGGGCTGACCCATACTAAACAGGGATGGACCTTGAAATTGCAGTGCTGCCGCGTGGGGGAAGCTGGAGACTGAGGGTTACCTGCCGTCGGCCCGTTCGTGTGAAATGCCCGGGTCGGCAGACCCATGAGACAGAAAGTGGAGCAGTGGCTGCCAGGGGAAGGGGAGAGTGCCCGCACTGCTGGTGGTCACAGGGTCGGGGGCGTGATAACAATGCTCCGAAGCTGCACGGGCCCTGAATATGCTAAAGCCAGTGAGCACTTGTATTATGTGTTTGCTTATGCATGCATTCATGTATTCCTTCATTCCCTCGTTCCCCGCCCTTTTTTTCAGTCCTCACCTGAGGACATGTGCACTGATTTAGAGAGAGGAGAAGGGAGGGAGAGAAACACCCATCGGTTGCCTCCCGTATGTGCTCCTTCCAGGGACTGAACCCACAACCTAGGCTGGTGCCCTCATCCGGGATTGAACCTGCGGCCCTTTGATTTATGGGTTGATGCTCCAACCAATTGAGCCCACACTGGCCAGGACAACCAACAAACACTTTTAAAGGGTGACTTTCATGGTGTGTAAATTATGTCTCAAAAGAGCAGTTATTTAAAAAGGTATTCAAAAGCAGTTCAGGTTTTCAGCATTAACTTTGGGGAATCTGACTCGAGAAGCACAGGACCACATGATCTTAAAGATCTTAAATACGTCGGTGTCTGGACATTCCGTGATTTTCTACCCGCCATCACTGCTGTGTGCAGTAAATGAGAGTGGCTGGCACAGGGGCCTGCCCTGAGCATGTCCCTAGATTAAAATCAACTCAGGAATTGCTTTTCCAGCCTGCCCCCTGGGTTGCTGAGTCACCCTCTGCAGGGCGATCTTTTTAAGGCCTTTTTCCCTCTCAACATTGTCAGGGGGTCACAAACTCAAATGCCCACCAGGGCAGGGAAGTGAAGTGGGCCATCTATCTGTAAGGCTAAGAGGACCTTTGCTCCCTTTCATTTTCTGCCTTTTGATAAAATCACGGTTACAAAGAAAAGTTTCTTTGTTATGAAAACCAGGCAAGCCTAAACTGAAACTGACTTGGTCTCCACGAAGGAAGGGTACTAGGGAGCAGCGGGGTCTGTGGCTAACTAGAGAGTGTTTGTGTTTGCCTGGCCTACAGGGAGCGGCCACCACTCAGCTCCAGGTGGTTCTTGCTACTTGGGATTGTGGGCCCAGCTTCTTACAAGGTCAGGCATGTTTGAAAAATTGGAGAAATCTGAATTTGTATGTGAACTCCTTAACTTTAGCTCAATCTGTAATTTACTGTCTGAGTTCAGGTATTAGGTATTCTGGGGAAATGAGTTTAATTTAGGTTGGATTTAGTTTAGGAGTCTTAGCCTAAGAGATGAAGGAGCCTGTTGTGCTCTTTGCCGCAGGCTCCAGGAAAGTCCTTTTAGGTGTTCTCGCTCTTGGGTGCCCCTCTGCCCCAGGCTCTGTTTAAAGTCACAGGACCGTAATTTTCCAGATATAAAATCTAAGACCGTCTGCCTGGTAAACCTCAGAAGTATGCAGGCTCCTAGTGGACAGTTCCTCTGAGTTATGAGGAACCTGGGCAGTTACTTAAGTGATCTCGTCTCGCCCTGGCCGGGTGGTTCGGTTGATGGGAGTGCCGTCCCACACACCGGAAGGCTGCGGGCTCAGTCTCCGTCAGGATGCGCACAGGAGGCAACCAGTCTGTGCTTCTCACATCAGTCTTTCCCCTTCTCTCTCTCCCTGCCCCTTCAAAGGCAATAAAACGTATCTTCAGGTGGAGATGAAATGAAGAAGTAAGTAAGTGAATAAATAATCTTGTCTTGGAAGTGGAGGGTTGATTATACATTTTGTGAAATGCTTGGACCATAGGTTACTCTTAGCTTTACATTTTATTTCGGACTGGTAGCCTTCAACTTCACCGCCATGCTTGACCAGGGTGGGGCTGTCTCCTGGAGCGATCCTGGAGTGAAGGAAGGGATAATAATTTGACTTTAGACTGTTGATTTGGTTACAACAGAAACAAAACTCTCACTGTAGGTTAGACTGCGGGGGCCTCTCTCCTGGCTCTCGCCGAAGTTCCTAACCTGTGAATTTGGCCTCACGTCACAGGCCTCTGTCTTTGCTCCCCCCACACAAGCTTGTGTATGCGCGCACGCACCTGTGGAGGTGAAGGAGGGAAGGGCGAGCCGCTTTAGAACCCTCTCCTGACACACACACACACACACACGCACGCACGCACGCGCGCGCGCGTGGCTTCTGCCACCACCTTCACACGTTTCCTACCCTTTCTGGAGAGCTCCCGGGAGCCTGTCCACACTGACCTGGCCTGTAAGGGCCCTGCTGTTTGGGCTGTTGATGGCCAGCATTTCCGCCAAGCCAGACTGCAGTGGGTTGGGGTTTGTTAGAGGTGCAGTGTTTCTCTGCCAGGACGCATTCCCTGAAAAGTTGGGGAATTCTTCTAAGCTCAGGGCTCTGGAATTTGACTGGGTTTCCAGGCCTCCTTCCAGGAAAAAGTAGAAATTCTAACACCCAGTGATAACCAGTCAATTCCCTCGTGTTTGTCCTTCCAGACCTTTGGGTTGTTTGTTTTTCTTTTCCTTTCTTATTTTTTCTGGCACGATGAGTATTTTCCCCCCCCATTTAACAGATTGTGAACACCTTTCTAAGCTCCCAAATATTTATCTGCAATATTTTTAGGGACTGAATAGTATTTCATCGAGTGGATATACTGCTACTTGTTAATCCCGCTCTGCTGGTTATTGAGAATATCTCATGGTATTTGGGGGTCACTTTAAGGTGTTTCTGGGGCCCTGTTCATTCATCTCGTTCCTGCACCCTAGGTTGGCTACTTTCTGGGAAAATGTCCCTGTACCTCTCCCTTCTTCCTGGCAGAAATCACCCTTTACCCCGAGAGCCTCCCAGCAGGACTCTTGAAAGGTGGGGGCAGTTGGCATGGTCACACCAGGCCCCACCTGCCTTGTCACAGCCCCCCACCCTCCTCGACAGGGTGTGTCTGGGGGGGGCGGGTAGGGGGCAGGTCCACAGCTGAAAATTAGCCTTCGTGTGTGCCCCAGGCTGCTGATCGGACAGCTCCCTGCAGTGGCCTGCAGAGGGGTAGGGGACACAGTGGGTGGTGTTTGACATAGCAGTGTGCATGCCCAGGCTGAGCTCCGTGCTTGTGACAGACGCACCTGGGAGGCCAGGGCTTTGCAGGGCTGTGAGCAGGTGGGCTCCCTTGGCTTTTTGTTGTTCCAGAGGCAGGGTGGGCACGGAGTTTTCCCAGAGGCTGTGGGTCCAGCTGTGGGTCCACACAGCTGTGGCGAGCTCGCGTGTGATGGGCAGTGTGCAGATGCACGTTCCTGTGGGTTGCCTTGGTACCTGGAAGGAAGAGCTGACTCAGCTCTCTGGAAAACCGTTGAAATACTTCCTGTCTCATCGAGTCCAGAGATACTGGTCTCTGGCTTTATGGAGCGCCTTGCACATTGGTTTGCTTAGCTGTGGGGGGTGTGGTTAGGCTTTAAAGGCTGGATCAGGATGCCTGCCTCCCTGGGCCTGCAGAGAGGTGTGGTTGCCTCCTGGGGCCCCCACATCTGGCGGCCGCATCCCAGCTCAGAACCCTTTACTGAGGGCTCCCTGTCCGAGCCTGGCTCAGCCCGCCCTGGCCGCCTGGCTGTCTCTCGGGCTGGCCACCCTTTTATCAGACTAGACTCCATTTCCCGTTAGCCTTGGAATTCATGGTTTTTTCCCCAAGGGAAACCTTGGCTGAAGGTGTCATTCCGTGGGAAAAAGGCCTTCTTGTGCAAAGCGAGGAGCCCAGTCATCAGCTTACCCTCTGCCTTGTCCTTGGGCAGCTCCTGAGAGCCAGCAGGCAGGTGGTGCTAGAACTCACCTGCGTCTCTGTGGCCTGTCCAGATGCTTCTCCAAGCAGCCTCCTGGGGACCTGCTGAGCACGGCTGGGCTGGCCGGGCCCCTGTGCAGCCAGCTGCCTTTTGCCCGATAACTTTGTTTGCTTACCTCTGTTTCTGCGCTCGCTGCTGGCTCCTTGGAGCTGTGGGTGTGTTTGCTTTGAGGTGATCGCCCTGGTTTCTAAGATGGGGGTGATGTGAACAGGGCAGGGTGTGTGTGAGATACTGCAGTCTGCTGGTGCCCACCCACCCAATTCTTCCCACAGAGAGAGTTTCTCTAGTTCTCGCCCCAGGGGCCCCGGGGAGCAGCCTTCAGGCTGTTGGACAGCCAGGAGCGGCCACTCCAGCTTGGTGGCTCTAACTGAGGTCTTGGGTGAGCTGCCTTCCCAAACTGACGAGAAAGCTGGCCCAGCAGCACCGTAGGAAACTTCACGTTTCAGCCCTTGTTACTAGTCAGCTAAGATCACTGGGAATCCACCAGGGAGGGTCGGATATGTCCCGGAGCTCGGCCCCTGGGAAGGAGCTTCGGGTCCGCAAAGCTCCACGGGGTCGTGTCTGGAAGGCAGCTGGCCCTGCGGCAGCATCGTGGGCTGGCTGGTGGTGGTTTTTATGTGGGTAACCCCCCCCTTTTGAGTGTGGTGTCTCAAAGTCATGGGGACCAGGGGTTAGGCGTGGGGAGAGGAGGGCAGGTTTTTCAGCTGCTCTAGTCGGGCTGCTGCGGCCTCCTTACAAAGCCGTTGTTGTTGTGGGTAGAGCACCAGGGGTTGGTTTGAACCGCTCTAGGCTCTGAGACTGGCTGTTTTTCCACTTCGGCTGTGTTCCTGGGGAAGGCCAGAGGAGGGCTGCCCGGTCCAGCGGGGAGAGCCTGCTTTCCTTTGTCCTCCGTGCTCAGCAGCTTCTGAGGCGATGAGTTAACCATTCCAGAATAACAGCTGCCCCTGGTCAGTGGGCATCCCAGGCCACTCCTGGCCCCCAGCTGGGCGGCAGCCATCGTGACCTCCTGGCATGGAGCCTTCCAGAGTCAAGCTGCTCGCTCGTGCCCTCGGCCTTACTTGGCTCCCGCCCGCCCAGTACAGGAGACCACCTGCTCTGGCCAGGTGCCCCACCTGCTGTCGGGCTGTCATTCCTGCTGACCTCTTGGCCTGGCATCTGCCCCTGTCGTGTGTATGAGGCTTTCAAGCTGCAGAGTTAACCCTTGGAGCGAGGAGCTGCCCCGGCTGGACTGCAGACGGGGAAGGAAACTCGCGTTTGGGTTTGTTCTGCTGCTGACTTGGGTCTCAGTGTCTCCCCTCTGCCCCTCATTTGGTTTTGTATTCATGTGGTCACACCAGTCCTGTCAACTGCCCTCGTGGAAACCCCAGCCCTGCGGGTGAGGGCCGCAGGGACTCCCGTCGGGGTGGAGGCAGCGCAGAGGGCGGCGGGCAGACCCGGGCCTGTCCCTCCCGCAGTGGGCACCGGGCTTCTCTGCGTTTGACCCAACAGTGCTGCAGGCGCAGCTACGGCAACCGAGGAGCACTTGAAGCGCTCAGGAGAAATGAAATGGAAAAAAAATTTTTTTAAAGATCCTGGCCCCAGGCAGCCACGGTATAAGTGCTTCTTCTCAAAGACGGAGCTGTAAAGGCAGGAGGAGACCATACGTACGTGGTGGACAGCTGGCTGGCAGGACAGCAGTGCAAAATGACCTTAACCACGGGTGAGTCCTTCCTCGGACACAGTCAGTCTCGGGAGCCGCCCACGTGGCATGGTTTGAGGGGCGCAGGACCTCGCAACGCTTCTCAGTCAGTTCTGACCTTCAGTCTTTCGAGGTCTGCGGTGTTGAACTTGTGTAGCAATTACAGTGTGTTTGCAAAAATTATTTGTCTGCCCCTCTCTTAAGGAATAGAGCTTCTTTTACTATGAGCCAGTTGTCCAGGTCACCCATGTTTGTTTCGGTAGTCCTTTCAGACTGAGCCATCGCTGCTGGGAAGCGGAACTCTCCCTCACGTGTGTGACAGCCGTCACTGCTTCTCGAACACGTGGGTGACACTAGAGCTTCTGGTGGTTTGGAAACCTAGCGGAATGTTACACGTTGTGTTACCACAGTAGCCCCTTGACATCTCGCACTGTTAGGCCACGTTTGCTCTTCTGGCCGATGGGCTCGGGCTCTCTGAGGAGCTGGGGCTCTGAGTCTTCTCTGAGGGTCCCCCTGCCCCGGGACTTGGCTGCCACTTGCTCCCCAGTGTTCTTCTCTCCTCTTGTCTGGTGCCTCCCAGTTTCTGTCGGTTTGCGTAACTTGTTAAATTGAGTGTAAAATAAGAGTAATTAACTGAGTGAGGGTTTAGAGACTCTCCTCCGAATCAAGGGCTCAGACCTTTATTATCTGTCTTAGTCATTTTTATTTGCTTCTGTAAAACTAAGTTAAGCTCCATATAGTTGCGAGGTAACGCTGTATGTATAAGCTTCTCACGGAGTGATGTTAAGCCATTCATTATTTATCCAGTTGCATTACTGAGGTTTGTTGGCAAGATTAACTTGCATGTGTGATAGAGATTATCTGCAAATCACGTGAAAGGGCAAAGATACTAAACTCTTAAAATTATAGGGTATTCTTATTTCTGAAATGAGGCAAATAAAAAAGTTACTCCAAATCAACAGGATAAACTGTGTCCCCTGAGTAACTGAATATTACTTTAATTATGGGTAACTAAAGTTACTTCTAATTAGTTGAAAAGGGAAATTCACTTTCCCTGTTTCCAAATGGGTTTGTGAAGGTCCCCTCGGCCCTCCTCCTTGTTATATAGAAATGGGGGGTTCAGTCATTTCAAAAAGATCGAAAGAGAAGAGCAGAGTCATCTGAAACACTGCTTTTGGAATTATATACCCAATAATTTTGTTACTGTGTCCTTTTTACTTTTTTCTGCACCTATTTAGTAAAAATAGGCATGCATTATCATTTTCAGTTGTCTTTTGAAGAGCAAAAGTTTTTATTTTTATATTTCTTAAAGACTTTAATTATTTTAGAGAGAGGGGAAGGAAGGGAAAAAGAAAGGGAGAGAAACGTCAGTGTGTGGTTGCCTCTCACACACCCCCAACTGGGGACCTGGCCCACAACCCAGGCATGTGCCCTGACTGGGAATCGAACCGGCAACCCTTGGATTCGCAGGCTGGCACTCAATCCACCGAGCCACACCAGCTAGGGCAAAGAGCAAGTTTTTAATTTTGATGAAATCTATTGTATCTGTGGGGTTTTTATAGCCATAAAACTTGTGTCCTATTTAAGAATTCTTTACCTAGGTCTCTAAGGTCTCTAAGATTTTTTTCCTATGACTTTTTTTTCAGGAAATGTTGTAATTTTAGCTGTTAGAGTTAGGACTGTGATCCATTTGGAGTTAAATATTGTATGTGGTATAAGGTGAGGCTTGAGATTCAGCTTAAATAGTACTTTGATGAGTGTTCTCATTTATAGCTCCTCTCATTCTACTTTAATTATTTTCTGAGGATGAATTCTTAAAAGTAAAACTGTAAGAACTGTAAGATCAAAGGGTATTTACACTGAAATCTTTGATGTATGTTGCCGGGCTGGTTTTCAGACATTGTGCCAATTAGAAAAGACAGCCCCCAGAGTGGGAGAGAAATACTTGCAAATCGTGTATCTAATAAGGGATGTGTATCTAGACTGTAGAGAGAACTACACAGCTCAAAGTAAAAAGACAAGCAACCCAGTTACACTGGCAGAGGTCTTGAACAGACATTTCTCCAAAGATACAAAGATGACCAATGAACTTGTGGCAAGATGTTTAACGCCATTAATCGTTACGGAGATGAAAATCAAAACCGAGGAGGCTGGTCCAAAGGATTGTTATCCATGTTTCTCTTCCTTGCTTCTTCTCCCGCTTCCCTCTCTCTAAGAATAAATAAATAAAATCTTAAAAAGAGAACAAAAAGAAAGCACGGAGATACTGCTTCACCAGCCAGCCAGGTGGCACATGCTGGTGAGGGCGTGGAGAGATCCCCCCCGCATCGCAGGCTCGGGTGTGAGCTGGGACAGCCTGCGTGTGGACCACCGGCTGGCAGTTCCTTACAGAGTGAAACAGAGGGACCACGCGCCCCAGCAGTTGCACTTCCAGGTGTTCACCCGAGAAAAATGAAAACTTGTGTCGTGCGAAAACTTGTGCACGAGTGTTCACGGCAGCATCGTTCACGAGGGCCGAAAGGGGGAACGCCCCGAGCACCCGTCAGCTGCTGAATGAACAAAACGTGATGCATCCAGACGACAAACTTTCGATGCAGCCTCGAGAAGGAATGGAGCACTCACTGCGACGTGGATGAGCCTGGGAAACAGCGGGAGAGCCAGTCACAAACCCCACATATTCCGTGATTCCAGTGACCCGAGATGCCCCGCCTGGGCACGCTCACGGGCACAGAAAGGGGCTCGGTGGTTGCTCGGGGTTCGGCGGTGGGGCCTGAGGGTGTTGCATGACTTTGAGAGGTGGTGAAAGTTCTTGGATGGGTCATGGTGACCCTGGCACGCCCTGTGACCTTGAGCTGTACCTTGCAGTGGGCGGTTGTGTGGTGTGTGAATTGTATGCCAGCAGGGCCGATACCAAAAGGAAGTTCTAGCAGTTGCTGTTCCACCAGCAGTAGATAAGAGAGCCCATTCCCCCACGCCGTCCCCAGCTCTGGCGGTCATCGCTGCCATGTTAAAATTTAAGTCAGTGCTACTGAGGTTTAATATGTAAACAGTAGAATTCACCTTTTAAAATGTACAGCTCTAAAGTTTTGACAAATGCAAAACCGCCTTCCGCGTGTGACCACGTCCTTCAGGAGACAGGACATTTTCAGCTCCGCAGAAGGGTCCCCCCGAAGCTGCCCCGGCCTTCTTCCCGCCCCCATCTGCCCTCTCTCACCGTAGGTATGCTTGTCTGGCCTTCTCTTTCAGATCGGTGGAATCGTACGGTGTGTGCTCTTCGCCTGACTGCTCTTGCTCAGCATGTTTTTAAGCCTCATCCGAGCTGCTGCCTGTACAAGGGGTTAATACTCTCCTGCACCGGCTGCCAGTTTGCTTTTATCTGTTCCCCTGTCGATGTGCACTTGTCCGGGGCCATTTGATTGTTCAGAGCCGCCGTGAGGGCTCGTGTGCAAGTCTCCTTGCAGACACGGGCGTTCACTTCGTTCGGGTAAACGCTGGGTCCTATGTGAGTGTGTGTTTAACTTTATAAGAAACTGACAAACTTTTTCAAAATAGCTGTACCTTTTAAATTTATTAAAATTTTTTTAATAGGTCACTGCTATTCTTTTTAATGTATTGATTTTGGAGAGAGAGAGAAACTTCAATTTGTTATTCCTCTTATTGCTGCATTCATTGATTCTTGCATGTGCCCTCACCGGGGATCAAACATGCAACCTTGGCATTTGGGGACGGTGTTCTAACCAACTGAGCTACCCGGCCAGGGCCTGGCTGTACATTTTTAAAAAAGAAGTGTGTTCTATTATTGCTGTGCTTTTAAATACCTTTGTTAATCTGATAGGCAAAACAATGGTTTTACTTTCAATCTAGAACAATCCTGCCACCTTTCCCCACCTTGGCATTGACTTTGAAGCAGCCAGCCTAGCTGTCTTGAAGAAGGTCCCACATTCTGCATCTGTTTCTTGTTGGGTTTGAGGTGTTCCTGTCCCCCGGATTTCCTGTAAGCCACACACGAGGCCCGAAAGACTCCTCATGTTCAGGTTCAGTGTGTCTGTTGTTCAGGGCATCGTGCTGCCCAGACGCCCATTGGCGGCGCACGTGCCAGGCCTCCCGCGGGCAGCAGTGCTCCTGTCGGTCGTTCGCTTCGACTCTTCGTTGCGAAGGCGTGGTTTTCCGTCTGCAGGTAGCGGTTTGGGAGCTGGCAGATTTTCTAGAACTCCACCTAACACGCTTCGCCCTCTGCCTGTTTGGCCTTATCTTCGAACCTTGCTCGCTGGAGTTTTGGTTTAGAAGAGATTTTTATGTAGTCAAACCTCTAATAGTACAAGAGATATCGTTCCAGAACTTTCCTTTTCTAGCCCCTCTCCTCCTCTTCTCCTCATCTCTCTCTTTCTCTCCCGCCCTTTCTTGTTCCACTTTACTTCAAACACTGGAACGACAAGCTAGCTCTCCCTCCTAGGCCATCATCGCTTCGGACTACGGGTTCAAAAATCACACTGAGCCCAGATGGGAGATAGGGGTGAGCTGAGGCTCCCGCAGCTCTGGCGAGAAGGCTGCCGCAGTGAGCTTTTGATCCTCCAGGCTCCAAACAAACCGTGGTTCTTATCTCAACTTTTCTCATCAAAGCTAAGGATGGGGGAGGGAGGGGACCCGAGAGCCAAACAGCTGATATTTTGAGAAAGACCTCTTAATCTCTCCTTCCTGAAAGAACCCCTTTTCTCTACCTCCCTTTCCCCGTTAACTCCTGCCCACCCTTGGAGGTGGACAGGCATCCTACTTGAGGAAGACGTCCTGGACCCACCGCGCCTTTGAGTGCCCACCCGTGCTTCCGTGCAAGTCTAGGCACTCTGTCCCCCACCCCCACCCCACCGCTGGCCTGTGAGGTCCCGGGGACAAGAGCTGGTGCACAGACTGCTGGGGTGTCTCTCCCCCTGGCCTGCAGGGGATTTCTTCCACGTGGCATGGATGCATTGGCTCCCTGGCTGGGAAAGCAAGGTGTAAATTGCAGGCTCTTTTTTTTTTTTTTTTTTAATCAAAACACTTGTCTGTCTCTTATAAAGAGCTGAGGAATTGGCCTTTCCCTTTTTCATTGTCCCAACCGCCTGAAAGCTGGCTGCTTAGCCCCCTAGGGTGGCTATTTCTCACTTGGAGCCTTTCGTGACTCTTTATTCTTACAGCGTCATAGAATCATGGACTTGGAGCTATGCTACCAAATACATGAGTCCCCAGGGTTGGGACGTCCCCAGCATTCTCCCCTGTTGCCCCCTGTTGCCTGCCCTCTTCCAGGTTTCCCTCTCTAGCCTGACTAAGTGGCACCTGATAAGGGGCATCACTGAGAAGCCCACCCAAGAGCTGGTATTGAAGGCCACCCATCAGTCCCCCAGCCGCACTTCCTTGCTGAGGGCGCCTTGACGGGTGAGGGGTCTGCGAGTACAGGGGATGGTTACCGTGTGGGAGACTGGGCCGTGCTAGTCACGCGTGGGGCCCTGGGCAGCAGGAAGGCAGTGGACCTTCACTCGGGTGTGGTGGTGCGGTGCGGGGCACAGGCAGGCGCCGGTGAGCAGAGCCGGCGCGGTCACTCCCCCACGGAAAAGGCCGTCTGGCCGTGGAGACGGTGGACAGGCATGCATGGGTAACACAGATGGTGGTGGGTGCGGGGTGTGTGAGAGGGTGTCACTAACGAGCCTTCCTTGAGAGCAGTCCGGGAGGGCTCCCGCTGCACCCGGTGAAGGCTTTCGGCAAGCGAGTGAGGTCTTGTTAGAACCAGCCGTGCGCAGCCGGGGAGCTCTTCCGTGGCAACTCCTTAGGACTCTATTCTGTCTGCAAGAAGGGGAACGCTGTGAACAGACACGCACTGCTGGGGGCACTCCAGCTTGCTGGATGGGGAGGAGGCAAGAGAGGGCGAGCACAGAGAGGAGTCAGGCAGCTAGTGTACCAGCCTGCGGGGCACATGTGGAGGGGGCGGAGGGAGAGGGGAAGAGCCCAGCACAAGAGTTAGGGGCTGAGAGAAGGAGGAGGCAAAGGTGGCGAAGGAGACTCCACAGGAGCAGCCGGAGTGACCGGAAGGCGGGGAGTGGGTGAGGTCTGGGAGCCAGGGAGCTCTGGTCAGATGAGACCTGGAAGGGACCGTGGGATCTGACGGTGCGGACGGTATCAGCATCCCTGGCAGGAGCAGTTCTGCTGGCTTGTTGAGACAGAAGCCGGGCTCCGTGCTGTGTCTGGCACACACGGCAGCTCACATGTCCCCTTTGCCCTAGATAGATAGCCCCGCCCAGCTCCCTCGGCACCCTGCCCCTGCCCCGCACCACCGAGTATTCCCTACACACGAGGTGGCTGCTGCTTCCCCTACGGTGTGCGCTCCGTGAGGCCGGACACTTGGTCTTGTTCGCTGCTCTCAGCGCAGCCCCAAGGGGAGCACTGAGTAAGTGGCTGCGTGGGCGGTCAGGACGTGTCCGGGACCGTGGTCTTTCGGCCAGGGCACTCTCGCCACAGCAGTCACTCTATGCAGGTAGCCACGTGTGCCCTGAAAAGGTCCTGCTGCTTTTTGTCAACCCGTTTCTGTATGAAGCACTATTGGACGCAGGGCGCGGGCGCTGCTACATAGCACACCTGCTTGCTCCAGCCCGGCCCCAGAAAGGTGAGAATTTGATAGCTGTACCCACACTAACTTAACTTCATTTAACTTCCCCAGGGTCACTGTGACCCTGGTTACTGTCAGAGCTGGGGCTTGGGGGTTCCTGTTTAGCAGAGCACCTCTTCCATGCGTGTTCCTCATGCTGAGTCAAGGCTGACTCTTCGAGGGGGAGCCAGTGCTTTTAAAGCCTGTTCACGGAGCGTGGTGCCCAGAGAGCGCGGCCTTGCCTTTGAACTGCATCAGATGGCATCCGAGTTCTCGGTCGTGTAAGTAGGGTGCGAAGCTGGCAGTGCCTTGAAAATGACCAATGGCGGTGATAAGAACACTGGCTTCTGGCCAGTCTTCATAGGGACCCAGAAATGTCTGCAGACACAGCCTGTCATTATTACATCCCCGGTGGCCGGTTTCCAGAGGCCTGGCCCCAGGTGTGTACTCGTCCGAGACCTCTGTGCTGTGTGTCCTCTCAGCCAAATGTGTGCAGGGGGCGGCGCTTCTGACTCTGCACACAAAAGTCTTAACGTTGGTGAATACTGATTAACCTTTTCCTATAGGTGGCTGAAAGTGCCAGGGAAAGGCTGGGTTCTTGGAGGGGGGGGGTTGTAATTTTTTTTAATTGTTCAGTGACAGTTGCCTGCCTTTTCCCCCATAAGGCTGGATTCTCTGAGGAGGTCATTCGTAGCCATAGAGGTGACAGGGACCTCTCCCTGGTGTCTGTGGCATAGCCACTTTGATCAGGTAAGGGTGGCAGCTGCCGTGTTTTGCTGTGTATGATGCACACTTTTCCGCCAAAGTTTTTGAGGGGAAAACAAGGGTGTGTGTGATATACATGGGTATAATGATTACATAACACAGACGCAGTAATCCCGCGTATAGTGCGCACAAATGGGTGGGTATCCACGGCAAAACACAGCGCTGTATCACCGGCGTGGGGCTGGGTCAAACATAATAAAATGTGCTTGTGTTTGGGCGTGTAACTGTGTGCTTTTGTTCATCCTGCTGATTTCTCTTTCTGTGTTGTCTTTGTACAGTAACTTTAAATGGTAACAAAAGAACTAGTATTAGACACGTGAAGGACCTATGAGAAAAACCTTAGAGAACTCCACACCGCGTCAGGTTCCTCAGGCTCTTTAAGAAGCTGGAGTAACCAGAGAACCGTACGCTGCCCCGGGGTGGTGACCACGTGGGGTGGTGACCACCCGGGATGGTGGCGGCCCAGGCAGCCGGGCCCACGCTGCCCACGTCAGTTTATTCAGTAAGTGCGGCTCCAGTCAGGATACCGAAATAGTTTCTTCTGAGATTTGACAGCATGACTGAAAGTTCACATGGAAGAATAAGTAGACAAGAAATCTAAAAACTTTTTAAAAACGATGGGCCTAACCTTACCTTGATAGTACAGCACGTCACAAGTCACAGTGATTAAATCACCGTGGTTGGGTTGGCCGTGAGTCAGCGGTACCCGCGGCCCCCTGGACAGACCCTGGTTTATAATTTATATGTTAATAGAAGTATCATAAATTAATAGAAAGATGAGATCATCAGACAGCTAGTTGGAATTTATTTTGGTGAGCTGTGTAAAGAACTAAATTGATTTTCCCCCCAAATGAGTCAGAGTTAAATGTAAAAATGAAACAATTAAAAAACATGTAGCCCCGGCTGGTATGGCTCAGTGGATTGGCGCCGGCCTGAGAACCAAAGGGTCACAGGTTCAATTCCCAGTCAGGTCACATGCCTGGGTTGCAGACCGGGTCCCCAGTTGGGGGTGTGAGAGAGGCAACCAAGCATTAATGTTTCTCTCCCTCCCTTTCCCCCTCGCCTGCCCTCTCTCTAAAAATAAATAAATAAAATCTAAGAAAAAAAATTAAAAATAACAACAACAAAAAAACCCCCATACATTAAAGAGTTAATAAGCAAGGCAAAAACCAAAGCAGAACGCACCACAAAGAGACAAGGCAAAGACACACTGTCCAGGCGGGCCCGGTACCCGCACCCTGTGTGCTGCAGCTCTCGCGCCCAGCTGAGTTCTCACGCTGCAGGAAGTGAGCAGGAGGCAGTTAACACGAAATGTAAGAGAAATAATGAGTGGGAACCAGAAGAGCAGGAAACTGAACTTCTGGTTGTTGGGTTCACAACAGTAACAACTGATAGGGGTAGGGGTTGGGGAAACAGGTGCTACCCACTGCTGCTGAGGTTGTAACTTGGTATCAACTTGGACAGATTCTTCGACCGTGTGCCGAGTTACAGGGCTCACATACCCTCTGGTTCAGCTTTCCGGCTTCTAGGAGTTTTCCTCGTGGAAGTTCAGTCACGCGTCGCACAGAAACGTGAGCCGCAGGATGCTCCTCATGGCGTTTGTGACGCTGGCAGATAGGGACGGTGTGTCCCTTAGTGTGAGCAGATGTCTGTTAGGGAGAAGTGCTTAGTGGATTGCAGACGTGTACATACAGTCGAATGCTTTACAGCCAATAAAAAGAAAATAAAACTATGTTCATTGGCATAATAAGACGTCTGGCATGTAAGTGGAAAACGGGTTATAGAACAAAATGACCCCACATGTTCAAGTATTCTGTTTATTCCCACGTTTATCTGAATATATATATGTGCGTGTGTATGTATATGTACACAAAGGCTTAGGGGTTAACTACAAAGTCCGAAGAGTCCTCAAGGCCGCCCTAACACCACTCGCCAGCCGGGGAGTCCCTGAGCCATCCTCCACTGCAGGGATTCTCTGGAAGGACCCGGCACTCTCTGAACGCAGAAACGTTCCTGGTTCCAGCTTATCCGGGAAGGGCTTCCAACTGAATCAGCCGAGGAGGCCAGAGTCCAGGAGGGTCCGCAGCTGGCGGGTGCTGTGGTTGTCCTCTGCCAGTGGGGGTCCCGGATGGCGTTCCCTCCTGCCAGCCACAGCGTGTGACAGCGTGTGACAGCGTGCACAGACTATTGCCAGCCAGGGACTTCATCCGAGTCCGTGGTGTTCAGAGGTGTTCGGGAGCTCCATGACAGGCTGCCCACCTGGCTGGCCCTTCCTCTCCAGCCCCGCCCCCAGACCCTCTGGAGATGCAAACTGATAACCTGTGGCCCAAAGCCGTCAAGTCCCCCCCTGCCCTCTTCCTGGGTGGGTGACAGACCGTGCTGTGAACTGTCCTGTGGCTAAAGTCCCCAGGCAAAATACCCCCAAAACCCACTCCTGTCAGGCAGGACATCCTGGGGGCTCAGCGACCACCTCCCAGGAGCTGAGGGCAAAGGCCTGGCTTCTCCTCGGTTCCGGGTTCTTCGCTGCACAGCAACACACTGAAATTCACATGTTAGGCGGTGGCCTTGCAGGAGATTTTGCTTCCCCTCTTTGTACTGTTCTGTATTGTTTGACTTTTCTTTCAACGTGGGTATATAGTTTATTTACATATTAATAAGACTAAAAAAGAGGTTAGAGTAGGAACTAAATCTCTGGCCAGAGTAGATGGGCGGGCAGGGAAGCAGTAGAAGAAACCAGCAGATGTGATTCCACAAACATATCACCAGCCAATTCAAAGACAGGCTATAAAGAGTGAGACCCAGACACTTAGGGGGAACGTTTGCGGAAGCATCACCAAGGGTTCATAGCACTAACACTGTAGAATGGCCAACATAAAATAGCAAGGAAATCCAGTAGTGCTTCGTCGGGTGGTGAAGACCCACTGAGGTCCGGGTCTGGTCCGCAGTCCGGAGCGCAGCCAGCTCCCGATTGAGGCGCCCCGGTGGGCGAGTGCACATGGGACTCTGTGCTGCTTTTGGTGACTCCCTGCGAGTCTGTCATTTCAAAATTTTTAAAATTGAAAAAAAAAAAAAGACGGTACAGAGAGTTCACAAAGTAAAATAGGCACAAGGCTAATAGATTTTTTTTTAATGTTTTAACATTTATTTGAGAGAGATGTCAATTTGTTGTCCCACTTACTGGGGCTCTCACTGGTTGATTCTTGGATGTGCCCTGACCAGGGGTCAAGCTGCAGCCTTGGTGTATCCGGACGATGCTCCAACTAAGCTGCCCAAAGATTACAATTGATTAACAAATGATGCAGTGGAATTGCCGCGCCGCTCTTTCCTGTCGGAAGCCTTGCCTTGTCTCCTGTCCAGAGGAGACCAGGAGCACCCGGGCTCTGGATTCAGGTTGACTCTCCTGGTAAACAGGTGTGTAAGCGTGGCCTCAGCGGTGCCCGGCGTCCCTGCTCCCGTTGAAAACCCGGGTACGGCCCAGACCTGGCAGGGAACTCCAGGCTCTAAAACTCAGCAACAGGCCCCAGGTTTAGCCCCATTCACCCTGGCAGGGCAGCCAGAACCCAGGAGGGACTGTGCCCAATGAGGACCCGGGTCCCTCTGCTCTCCACTGCAGTCGGGGGAGGGGGATTCACTCCTGCAGCTCATCCATTTCCATCTGGTTTTCACTCCCGCCCAGTTGCCTGATTGTTGACAGTCCTGGAATCGATCACTCACTGCCTTCCACGCACAACGAACACGAGTCCTCCCAGACACGCTCCTGTGCATGGGCAGATGCACACTAGCAAAGCCACGTACGAAAGTGCGCATTCTCACACTCACACACCAACGCATCACAGGGAGCCGCGTTCCTGCTGTGCTGCCCTCGCCTGCAGAGCCTGCTTCTCCAGCAGCACTTTGCTCTGAGTGTAAAAAAAACACAGGCACCACGTGACCCACGAGGATGCATTTCAGGCACAGCAGGGTGGACCCACGCCTGAGCAGGACTTGAAAACCACGAGCCTCCTGGGAGGAGCCCCTGCTTGGGCCAGGGCCCGGGCAGAGGGCCCATGGCTCCCGGTGGGCGCCCCGCCTCCCAGCGGCTGCACCCCACGTCTTGGCTCCTGAATGAACCTTTGTCAGTGTGGAGCCTGTTGGTTTTGGCTCCTAGCAGCCCGTGGAACCAGGCCCAGGTCCCAGGGAAAGCCAATGGAGACCGCTCTTTTGAAGAAAAAAATGTCGGAGGCCTGGAAAGGAGACCCATCTGAGCGTTGTCCGTCCACTCGCTCACTAGAGAAACCACTCACCAGCCACTGTCCCCCTCCCGTTGGACCTGGCACGCAGGCCTGACCAGCGCGGGCTTTCCATGTGCTCATGCGATTGACTGTCTGCCCCAGGTAGCCAGGAGTCCTGCGAGTTCTTCGCTGTGCCCGGTCTGTGTTCCTTGTTTATTTCTAAAATACAATACATGCATACAATGCAATACATGTAGTGTTATAGCTAAACAGCACGAAGTGGTAACCAGTGAAAAGTTAGGTCTCCGACTGAATCCCCGAGTTCGGCCCCCTGAGAGGAAGTCTCGCTGCCACCTGTTTCTGGTGTGTCCGTCCCAGGCCCGACTGCTGGTCTGCCGGCCCCTCCCTCCCTCCATGCCGGTCCCCCTGTCAGAAGTGCGGGTGGTGGCCGTGCTGTGTGTCTTGCTTGCCCTTTGGGTCTCCCCCGCTTAATGCCTCTCGCAGGCCTTGCCCATGGGCCAGCACGTGTGAAGGCGAGTGGCTCCCGTCGCCCGCAGTGCTCCCCTGTGCGGGTGTGTTGCAGCGTGTGAGCGGCTGCCCTCCGGTGGGGCAGCCAGGTTGTGCCTGGCCTCTGGCCGCCGCAGACAGCGCCCCTCTAACTAGGCCTGCCCGCCTGTGCGCCCATGGGCGTGCGGAACCAGTTCTGAGCAGTGCAGTGGAGAGTCAGGGACGGGAATTTGAAGTGTTGACAGACAGGGGTCCACGGTGGTTTTTGCCCATCCTTAGGCCCCAGGGCCAGCCCAGGGAGCAGACCTGCCTCCCCGCCTGAGCTCTGGGCCGGTGGGGCGCCAAGAGAGGAGGCCTGGGTGCGCAGCAGCACTGCTCACAGAGCTTAGTGACCGAGGGGCGAGCGCATGCAGCGGGTCTGTCCACTCAGCGGAAGCGCTGGCTCACGCTGTGGCATGGGTGAGCCTTGAGGATAGCGCATTGAGCGAAAGAGGCCGGACACAGGAGGCCACACGTTTTGTTCTGTTCATATGAAATGTCGGGAAGAAACAAATCTGTGAGAGAGAGAGAGTAGCTGCCCGGAGCTGGTGGGGGAGGCGGCGGTGGGCGCAGGGTCTCCGCTGGGGCGAGATGGACAGAGTTCTGAACCTAGGCGGCCGCCAGCGGAGGCCGTACAGTGCTGTGGCTGGACACGATGCCGCTGGGTTGTACATGCTTCACCTCAATGAAAAGCAGTCAGCAGGTGCTCGCCCCGATCGCGCCTTCACTGTTGATCAGGTGGAGCTTGTGGCTTATCAAGGACCCCAGGCTGCCTTTCCAGGTAGTTCCAGGCAGTCCTGGGCTGGGACAGGCCTCTCTCCCCACCAGGCGAGTGTGGGTCCCCAGCAGGCAGCTTGCTCTCGAGAGGAGGGGGAGGGCCTGGACCAGCCACGCCAGTGCCTCTCACACTCACTTGGTGACATGCCCACTCTCTCTGGGCGGGGTAGGGATGCTTTGCTCCCGGGCGTCTAGGAATGGCGAAGGAATGTCCTATAACAAGCAAGTACTGTCAAATGAACAAATGGGGGGACTCCGCCGTGTTCTGGGACCTATCCTGACAGCCCCCAGAGCCCTCTGCCTGCTGCCTTTGGAGACGATGGTCTGGCTAAGAGTTAGGAGTTAATCCCACCTGGAACCCACAGAATCCCAAATCCCGGCCCCAGTCCCGCCCTCCCCTGGCCTTAATCCCAGCTCCAGTCTGCAAGGCTTGCACTGGAGTTTCCATTCCACAGCAGTCTCTTGCCAGACCTGAAGAATTCAGTTTGCTAATGTTCACCAGCCGTTTGGAGAGGGACCTGTGTTGTGCTGTGAACTTGCCATTTGCGTCCTAAGGAGGGCGGTGTGCCAGGGTGAGCATGAAGAGTGCTCTTTGTGGAAAAGTTTAGCCCGCATTCAGTCGCTCCATGTTTGAAAGCAGCTCCCAGCTGCCAGGCGCTGGGATGAGTTGGACCTAGGCCTTGACCTCCCTGGTCCGAGGGGGAGGGCACGAGGCGAGTCCAGGGTCACTGGTCTGTTGGGGAAGCGCCAGGAGCTACACCGGCATCACGGAGAGGCAGGTTTGGGAGGTTAAGGCTGGAAGAAGTCTTCCATCCACTGGGGGGAAGCCAGTGGTCTCATAAAGTTTTGTGTGTTTGCAGTTACACTTCAGAGAAGAAAGGTGGCATAACCCTGAGTCAGACGCAGAAGCGTCCCAGTTGGCCATGGCTAGGTGACGGGTTGAGCCGGGGCAGGGCTGGGGGGAGTGGAAGTCCACCGCAGGTTTCCCTGGGGACCTGCCCTGGGCAGCTCTGCCAAGGGGCCTTGCCTTCCCTAGTCCGTGGCGTGGGGATCGAGACACTGGGCAGCCCTGTAACAAGGGTCCAAGTCCAGGTCTGGTCTGTGAGAGTGGGCACAGGGCAGGTCTCCTCTTCTGCTCCCGAAGACCACGGTGATATCAGCACACACAGGCTCTGAGAAGCCAGTCACTGCAGAAGCTCACAGGACCGTGTCCCCCACTCCCCGACAGTTTGCCTGGGGGAGGGCTGGCCAGGCACCGTGCAAGCATCCTGGGCCTCCCATGCCGTCCATCCTCTGCTTCCATGGGGGGCTGGGGTTTGCTTTGGTTTGGGGCTCACTGCTTTGTGCCGGTCCAGCGCCACCTGTTGAGGTGTTACAGGGATGTCGAGATAGTGTTGGGATGCTGGTGTGATAGCAGTTTACCCTCTGACACCTGCCTGCCATGTTCCTGCTGAAGTTTTACCGAATTTGATACAGACACCAAGGAAAAGTGAAACGTTTCAGCAAGCGAGGAGGAAGAGGGTGAGAACCCAGAAAGTGCACCCCTTCAGATTTGGCCTCCAGCCTATGTGGTTGGATCTCTGTCTGTACTGCCCGCCCCGCCTCTCCGAGAGGACGCTCTCGCACCTGCGCCACCCTGCTTCAGCTCCAGGGACAAAGCAAGGGGTGCGAGTGGGTCTGCTGTTACGCCTAGTGCTGACCACTCAGCCAGACACTGCAAGGCACCAAAGCCGGCCCTCGCGGGAGTCCTCACTCTCTGTGGTGGCCCTTCTGCTGGTGTCTGCAGCCACTCTGCAGGTGGCAGATGCTGCCTCTGGATTCAGCAAGAGGAGCGGCCTTTGATCCTGGGCTTCGGTGTGAAGAAGCTATCGGTTTTAGAAGTTTGGGATTTTTTTTTCCCCGCATTAAGGAAATACAGAAATAGGGAACGTTTTCTGCTTTGTTTTGTTTTGCCTGGAACCGCCTGCCTGTCTAGACATCAGGCTGCTGAACGGTCTCGCAGAGGAGGGGAGAGAGGGTCGGCTTTGCCCAGCGGTGGGGCCTGACGGGCTCTGGGGCGGCCTCTGCTCCCCAGCCTGGTCAGAAGGCCCGCCCCACCGCCCCGGGCCCTCCAGACTCCAGCCCCACGGGGCGCTTCACCGCAGCGACCAGGCATGCTCGGCCCACTGCAGGGCCACGGCAAGCCAGGCTGAGGGAGTGGCCTCTCCCGCCCTCCTTGGTTTCTTTGAAGGTTCCTGTCCTCTAGGCCTTGTTGGCATGGGGGGCACCTCCTCCGGAAAGCCTCTCCCGTCTGCTCAGACGGCCAGTTAGCCCCACCGCGTGCTCCCCGAGTCCTCGGCTCTTCTGAACAGCACTCTGTGCGTAGGCGGGACTTGGGCCTCAGGGGACCCCACTGCCTCGTCCCTCCCTCCCTCCTGTGCCTCCACAAGAGGCAGACAGCTCTGCAGCTACATGGAGTTCGGGGTGGACCGTGGCGCAGGCCTTTGCTCACCAGCATTGAGAGCGTGTACACGGTGCCACCTTTTCCCTCCTGCGGAGAAGGAGGAGCAAGGTGATCCTTTTTTGTTTTATTTATTTATCTGTATTTTTAGACAGAGGGGAAGGGAGGTAGAGAAACATCCATCGGTTGCCTCTCATGCACCCCCTACTGGGGACCTGGCCTGTAACCCAGGCATGAGCCCTGACTGGGAATCAAACCAGTGACCCTTTGGTTTGCAGGCTGGTGCTCAATCCACTGAGCCACACCAGCCAGAGCTTGAGGTGATTATTAATATATTCATATTTTGCTTTAGGGTCCACCCATAGTGTATGTGTATATACAGTTAATCCTTATCGAAACACTCTGGAGATGATGGTATTACTCTGATCTTACCCAGGAAATGCGTGCCAGAAAAGTTAAGTGCCTGTAAAATTTCCGTCAGGAGGCAGGTATGCAGCAGAAACTCCAGAACCGCTGGCTGTTGAGCTCGAGTGAAAGCCAAGCTGTGTGGGCTTGGGTTCAAAGTGGGGCTGGGTGGGGGAGTGAAGGGGAGGAAGGAGGTGTGTGGCCAGTTTGAAGCCCCTAACCCTTTGAGCCAAGGCTGCTGCTGTCTGTCTGTCCCTCAGATCCTAAGAGGATGTGCTGTGACATTTCCTTGTGGCGGGGGGCGGGGGGGGGGGGTCCCAGCCTCCTGGCCAATGTGATCCCAGGGTTCCCAGCCTGGCCCCAAGCTGAGTTGGGAGGGCGGAGCCAGGAGGTGCTGCCAGGGCCGCAGCCAGGCCCTCTGCTGTGCGGCCCAGGTTGTCAGGTTCAGCTGAGGTTTATAGCTCGGGTGCTGTCTCTGAAGGCCTCAGCTGTTGTGCCTGTTGGCACGTCTCTGCCTGTCACTTGAGCCTTCTGAGTGGATTTGGAGAAGGCGAAGGACTGTGGCCTGTGGCCAGGAAGACCCAGAGAACCCCGTTTGGTATGCACCAAAAATAGTGTCTTTCCCATCTCCAGCCGACTGAAAAAGGGGGGCCCTGTGCCCGCTGCTTCTGGCACAGCCCTTGGAAAACCAGGCTGTCCGAGAAGGCTGCGCCTCCGGGGGGCGCTCCTGGCCCGCCACTTGCCTTGCAAGAGCTCTTTCACTTACTGATGAAGAGTTGCTGCCTGAGCTGCTGCTGTGCACCAAGTTCTGTGCTGGGTGCTGAGGGCAAGCGCTGCCCAAAGTGCCCTCCCTCTGGCAGCTGCGGTCTGATGGAGGGAGGTGCGGGGCCAGACAGTGCCGCGTGGGCTGTGAGTGAGTGCGCCTTGAGGTGTGAGCCGTGCTGGGGGGAGCCGGCGCCCGCTCAGCGGAGGTGGTGCTCTAGTGGTGTTCTGAGGGATGAGCACGCGGCCAGGGGTACCAGCAGCTCCTTGAGGCCTAAGGACCGTGTGTGCAGAGGCCTGGGGGTGGTTGGGGGCCCCCAGGTTCCCAGACCAGGAATCTGGTTGGTGTCCGGATTGTTAAGTGCCTCGAGGGAACTGGTGGCAAAGGAGGTGGGCCAAGGCCAGGCAGAAGGAGCGTGGCTTTCATTCCGTGGCTAACATTGCTTTCTTTTTTTTCCAGCTTTATTGAGGTATAATTGACATACAGCATTGTGTAAGTTTAGAGTGTACGTGTGATTTCATACGTAAATATGTTGTGAAATCAACAGCTTCCTCGTTAACTTTGAATTATGGAAAATTTTACAGCCGTGCATAAACGTGGACAGAATAGTTACCCTCACCCTGCTGCAAGAGGTAGCAGCCCGTGGCCAGCCCTGTTCCTCTGACCCCTGACCCCACTGCCACCACCCCAACCCCTCTCCTCCACGTCCCTTTGAAGGAGTCCCAGCAGGACTTGTATATTCTATCAAGTCTCACCCGTGGCTTGGAATGGATGGATCCAGAATTTGGGAGTCCGGGATGACTGAGGGGCACTTTCCAGTTGCCTTTCGTTTTCAGAGGAGCTGCTGAGTTTCTCCTTTTTTTTTTTTTTTTTGCCTTTCAGTGGGAAGCTGGTGTCTCCAAAGTGGAAGAATTTTAAGGGCCTGAAGCTGCAGTGGAGGGACAAGATCCGGCTCAATAACGCCATCTGGCGGGCGTGGTACATCCAGTGTGAGTGCTGCGTGAGCCCGGAGGCCGGGGCGGGTCCTCCCAGCCTCCCACCTGGAGGCCTGAGCTTCAAAGAGCAGCTTCTGGGGCAGTCTCCGGGGACAGGAAAACCAAGCCATCGGTGGCCCGTGTCAGGAGGGCCCCCAGTCTGGGTTCTTTGCAGGGTAGTCGGAAGGGTGTAGCAGAGCAGCGGCACTTGAAGCGTCAGGAGCGTTTTCAGCAGGTCTAGGAACATGCAGGCCCAGGCCTCAGCCTCCCTGGGTGGCGGCTGCAGATGGGTGTGCCTGGGCCACTGGGGGTTCGGCCATCGTTTCCATGAGCCAGACCCCCGTTCTTACCCACCCCTTAGTCGCAGGTTCTCTCTCTCAACCTGGACTGCTTTATTTCTCTGAAATCTCGTTTTCTAAGGGGGAGAGAAGGAAAGGACACGTGGGAGGGCCCCACCCGAGGGGGGAGGTGTGGGCAGTGGGCAGGGCTCCTTCGGGGGTCTCATCACAGAGACGGTGTCCGCCCTCCGCCCAGATCTGGAGAAGCGCAGCAACCCTGTCTGCCACTTCGTCACCCCACTGGACGGCTCTGTGGAAGTGGACGAGCATCGCCGGCCAGAGGTAAATGGTGCATGATCGGGGTGGCCGGGAAAGGAAGTCACTGTCACTCAGGGGACAGCTCAATGAAGGCTGCGGGCAAGGACTGGGCCCCCCAGTGGCAGACCACGGGACCGTTGCTGGGGCCGCGCGGTCCTGCCAGCTTTTGTGACCCTGAGGAGCCTCAGAGGAGCCGGCTGAGCATCTCTGCAGCCCGTGCTCCTCCGAGCCTCAGAGAGGGCGTGGAGCCGATCTCCCACAACGAAAGCACGGCCTCTGGCCCATGCATCCTGGGGTGGGAAGGCGAGGGAATGGGGAGTGGAAAAAAGCAAGTTGCACAGCAGCTTTTTTATGTTATTTTTTAAAATATGTCTCTGTGTGATCATACAGGCCTAGTAAGTGTCTAGGAGGGTATTCAGAAACTTTACTGCAGGGAGTGAGTGGGGGAAGGGAAGCACCTTTCCTTCATGCCCTTCTGTGTCGCTTTAACCTTGTCCAAGCACATCTTACTTTGTCGTAAAAGGGGCAGGCGACAGAGAGCAGCTGGATGCATCTGGCACGAGACACTGAGCACCGTCGTTTTGGCAGGTCTGGGGGTGACACTGTGTCCCTCACTGTGAGGGTCTTCACCGCCAGAGACGCACAGGGCGACTCCGTAGGGGGGTGACACGGGACTTGTGCTGTGGTAGGGGCTGGCGGAGCGGGGGACTCTGAGGCCGCTCTGAACTCTGTCACCAGAGCATTTCAGGGGTGTCGTGGAAGGACGCACGCCCCGTGGTTCAGTTGAAGGAGATACTCTTGGAAGTGGGTCACTCTCCACCCGACACCTCGGTGATGGTTCGTTGTGGTCCTTTGGAAAAGCAGCAGCAGCTCCTGGAAACGGGAACCTGGGTGCTGCCCCTTGGCCTCTGTTGGGCCCGAAGCGCTAGGACGGTGGGCTCTGGATGGTGCTGCCCACGCCTTCTGCCTGACCCCGTCCTGTCCAGCCCCCGGGTTATGGCAGGTCACGGCGCGTGAGCACGTCTTCAGTCCGGGGCCACTTGCAGCCCAGGACAGGGCTCGCCCCGTGCAGGTCCCAGCCGGGTCGCCCAACACTGCCTGCCAGCTCGGCATCAGACGTGGCTTCATCCGGGGTGGCTCCGCGGGTCCACGCGGCTCCCTTGAGCTCTGACCTGCACCTCTCCCTCGCAGGCCATCACCACAGAGGGGAAGTACTGGAAGAGCCGCATTGAGATCGTTATCCGGGAGTATCACAAGTGGAGGACCTACTTCAAGAAAAGGGTATCTGGCCTGGGCTCTGGAAAGGGCAAGTTGGGGACCTCCCCGCAGAGGGAAGGGACTGGGTTCAGACCACTGACCCTGCGGCTGCAGCTCCGCGGCTGCCTGTGGAGGCCGGCGCTGCAGCCACCCCAGGGTGGGTCGGGCCTGCTCAGCCACCATCTTCGCTGTCCGCCTCTCCAGCCGTGCTCGGGCTCCTTGTTCCACAGCCACCCGGTTGGGAGTCTCCTCGCCCGGCCCCGGGCGCCAGGGAGACTGCCTCCCAGAGGGAAGACGCCCGGATGCTTACGGAGTCCACGCACTTTGGGGAGGAGAGGCTGAGGGTGGTGACCCCCTTGTCCCCCGTCTCCTTGCCTCCACAGTTACAGCAACACAAGGATGAGGACCTCTCCAGCCTGGCCCAGGTGAGGGGGTGGGGGCTGTGAGGGCCCTCCTGGGGACCCCCTGTGACAAGAAACCGCAATGACGAGAGCTCAGCAGTGAGCCCTGCGGCTGAAGGAGGGGGCCACCCCCTCATCACAGGGAGGATGCGAAGGGCTGAGGAGAAGGGTGAGCTCCCTGTTGGGTGGGCTGTAGGGGGCTCCTCCCGCAGTTCTCCAGCCCTCCCCCCGCCTCTGAGCGGCAGCCCCCCCGCTCGGCAGAACAGGGAAACGTGGCCCCAGCGTAGCCGGGCTGGGAACGCCAAGGCTGCCATCGCTGCTTCCGTTTGTCCTCCCCTGTATTGGCGGTAGGATGATGACATGTTTTACTGGAGCAAACATGGCGATGGATGGAAGACCCCCGTCCCAATGGAGGAGGACCCACTGCTGGACACGGAGATGCTCATGTCGGAATTCAGTGACACACTTTTCTCCACACTCTCGTCACACCCACCGGTGGCCTGGCCCAACCCCCGGGAGATAGGTAATATATCCCCATCCCGACTTCAAACGCCCAGCCTGTTTCCTTCCCTCACTGGCCCCGGGGCAGGCTTCCCTGTGGGCCCCTCTGAGCTGCTGCATGTCGCTGGCTTAGAGCAGGCAGCAGGGAGAAGGACCGAGCGGCCCCATCGACATCTGATGGCCGTGCGCACTGAGCGGGTGGGACCGCAAATCACACCCGCCTGGGCAGCTGTGGGCCCATGGCATCACCAGGAGAAGGCAGCAGGTGGTTTGGTCTGAGCTGGCCTCACATTTCTGGTCCTGTCCCCTCGGCCACAGGGCCTGTTCACAGGGCCCGGGACTCACTCTAAGGAAAATCAGAAACATCCTGGGCATGACCTCTCACCTGGCCGCGTTCGGTTGTCCGGTCAGCTTCTCAGGGAAGAGCCCACAGACCGAAGATCAGAGCGGGAGGCGGGGGCATCTCTGCAGATATGTTTGTGGATTCCTGGCAGTGTCTCTTCCTGATGCTTAACTTACCTTCCTGGCAAAAACTCACATTCTTCCCTGCTTTCTGAGGGTGGAGAATGGCCATGAATCCGTGGGGAGGTAGAAATCCCAGCCGGCTGCCCACATTTCTCCTTGGAAGAATCTAGAGTGTGAGCAGGTCCAGGAAGGTCCGTGCCAGGCCTCTCGTGTGTCCCTACAACTCTGTCTGAGAAAGCAGAGTGGTTCCTCTGTCCCCTTCTGCTTCTTCCAGCGCATCTGGGGAACGCAGACATGATTCAGCCAGGGCTGATCCCTCTGCAGCCCAACCTGGACTTCATGGACACCTTCGAACCTTTCCAGGGTGAGGACGGGGGGCGGGGAGAGACGCAGCTACCCATGTGTCCCTGCCCAGGACACAGCACACCGGGGCTCCTGTGTCACGGAGAGACCTGTTAGAACGAGCAAGGGTATGGGAGGACTTAGAATTTTCCCAGGACTATGTTCTGTTTTGGTTGTAGCTGCGAGGTCTGGGAAGCTTTTGTGGGACATTGTTCCCAAGGCAGTTGGTCTTCTCATTCTCGCAGCCTCAAGAACCTCTGGCTGGCCTGTGAGTGAGAGCAGGTTCCCCTCTAGGCAGCAGAGGGCGCTGGCCACACAGCTGCCTCCAGCGGCTTCCAGCAGTTAGAACGAGCCCTTGAGCTCCTGCCTTTGTAAGGGGGGGTGGGGTGCCAGGCCTGGGAGTGTTTCAGAGCCCACACTAGTGGCCTGCATGTGTAGCGCCAGTGGGGGTGGGGGGTGTGCCTCTTTCTGCAGTTAGCTCTGGGGGATGCTCTCTGGCTATGGCACCGCTCTGGGTAAGGTGGGGGCCATTGCCTGATTCATTTGCATTTTGATTCAAGGCCATGGGGGGCGCACAGAGCTCAGAAGGCCCCGATTTTGTCTTTCAGACCTCTTCTCCTCTAGCCGCTCCATTTTTGGCTCCATGCTGCCGGTACCTGCCTCAGCACCTGCCCCAGATCCCAGCAGCCCACCTGCTCAGGTAGAGGAGTCCGGGGAGGGGCCTGGGGCTGGTCATGAAACCTCTGCTACCAGGGCTGGCGAATGACAGGTCCACACAGTCCTGAGCAAAGTGTCAAAGGCTGTGAGACACAGTGCCGACCCCGAAATTATCCAGTCCTCCTTGAGAGCGCCCTAGGGATGCGTGCGGTGGGAGGCTGGCTCTGTAAACGCATGTGCCCGCTAGAGACTCCCCAGCTCTGCTCTGGCTGTTTTGGGCGGGGCCAGCAAACAGCAGAGGAAAACGTGGGTCACTCAGAAAAGGAGGGTCTGTGCCCTTCTTTCACCCAGCAGTCGCCAGGGCTGGCTCACCAGGTGCTGCGGTGGCAGAGCGAGCGAGACAGGCCCTGTGCCCTGATGGCGTCCCTGGGCTGGTGCCTGTACCTTGTTGGCCACCAGTCACCAGCCCACTTGCCCCTCCCCGGGCTCTGGGGAGAATGTCTCCTGTAGAGACTGAGATAGGCCTGAGCAGTCGAGTCCTCACAGCATTGCCCTTCAAGGCAGAGGCGACCTCTCTAGAAGCTGATACATGAGACTGTCCTGAGGGGACCCCCAGAGCAGCTGCGAGCCAGGCTGCCTTTGCCCCGTAACAGAAGATGGCAGGGACTTCTGGGGGACCCCTGCTGGACTTCAGAAACAAGATACCCCCAGGCTGCGAGCCAGCTGTGTGCAGACAGTCGCTTTGTCTGAGCCCTGTGGTATCACTTATTCCTGATGGAAACAAGACCCTTCGGACCCCCAGGGGGACACGGAGCCGTCTCCCGTCAGCAGTAACCGTGTGGGAGGCCTACCTTGGTCCCCTGTGTCCAGGCGCCTGGCCTGCGTTGCTGGGCTTGGTGGTGTGTAGTGAGTCACCTGGGCCCAGCGCTCCTCCCTTACTCCCTCCTCTTCCCTTCTCAGGGGAACATCCTGCCTGCCACTCTCCCCACCGTGAGCCTCCCCGACAGCCTCATGGCGTCCCCCGCAGCCGCCGCCCTGGACCCCGCCGACAGGCCGGGCTGTGAAGGCACCTCCCAGCCTGGGGACCCCTTCTTGCGGCCTGCAGACTTTGGGCCCTCTGCGCCCCCGCCCACCGTCCCGCAGCCGCTCCTCCCCCTGTTCACCATGCCGGTGCTCTCTCCCAGTCCCACCCCACCGCCCTCTGCCCCTGCAGTGCCGCTGGCCCCTCCTCCCACCGAGGCCCTGAACCCCCCAGCCCCACCCGCCTTCCTGCAGCCACAGAAGTTTGCGGGAGCCAGCAAGTCCCCTGCTGTTGCCACCCACACGGCCTCCGCCACCCTCCCACAGGGCGCCTCTGCCACCACCTTCAGCCCAAGCCAGGGCCTGGTCGTCACCACAGGCCACCCCACCCCCTCCTCATCCGCCCACAGCCTGGCGCTGTCCCCAGTCACCCAGCCACCTGCTGTCGGGCCTCCTCAACCCCGTTTAACTTTTGTGCACCCCAAACCTGTGTCCTTGACTGGGGGGAGGTCCAAGCAACCCCCCAAAATAGTGCCTGCTCCCAAACCGGAGTCCGTGTCCTTGGTACTGAAGAACGCTTGCATCACCCAAGGTGAGTCAGGGGGAGCTAGAGTGTGACCCCCGGAACCCCCAGGGTGCCCCCTGTCCCAGAGGCTCGCACATTTGCAACACACACATAGGGTGTGAACAAGAGCCGTGAAATCCTGCCCATGGTTGATCTAGCGGTCTCGCTTCTCTTCTGTGTTGTTCTTTTAAAGTGGGTCTCAGCCCAGTTTGAAAACACATGCTGCTGGTCATCTCTTTCCCGTCCCCTTCAAGGGGACATTACAGAAAAAGGTGGCTTTGACTCTCCACGGCCTGTGCTGAGAAAAGCTGTGTCCCTGTGGCAGGCAGAGGGCCGTGTGTTTTCCCGGGGGGTCACTGCAGCTGGGCCGTCTGGGCTCGGCACCTCGTTGGGAGTGGGCCGCACAGCTCATGGCCTCCCCGTCACCTTCTCCTTGTTCTGGCAGCTGCCTTTTCAGGTCAGCCACCCACGGTGATCATGACGGGCCCTCTGAAGACAGAAGGGATGTTGGCTTCCACCGTGTCCCCGTCCAACGTGGTCATCACGCCCACGCCCATCGCCCGGGTGAGGGCCCTGGCCAGGCCGCGGCCTCCTAATGCCTGTGCTGTGGCCTGGCTCTTGGGTGGCCCTCGCTTGACATGACTGTGGTCAGGAGTCACCCCTGCCTGTCTCTGTCACTCCAGGCTCCTGGAGTCACCGAGTTCCACGGCGGCATCTTGGTGACAGACCTGGGCCATGCCACCAGCAACCAGCCCGCCCCTGTCTCCCGGCTCTTTTCTCCAAGCACAGTGCAAGACTCCCTGGTGAAGGGCGAGCAGGTCCCGGTCCCCGCCATTTCCAGTGAGTGTCCCTGTGGTTGGGACGGTTGGGACTTTGTGAGTGGCCTGAGCCAGCCCACACCAGGACTGGGGACGCCTCCCGCTGGGTGCCCCAGGATTGAACCTGGGTTTGCAGGTGCGCAGCGAGGTCTCCCAAGCCTGCCGCTGGCCCGGGCTGGGAAGATGCCTGGCGTGGGGCAGGGTAAAGCGCAGGTGCAGAAAAGGAGCAGGTGTGCTGCTGCGTGGGGTAGCAAGCTTGGGGACACCACCTGCGACCTCCCCCCAAGGCCTGGCCCTGAGCAGCCAGTCCTTACCCAGAAAAGGGGGAGAGGGACTGAGGAGCCCTTGTCGATGGTTTCCAGGGGACTGCGGCCTGGGGTTCCTGCAGCCCCAGAAGCCGCCCTGCCTGTCTCTGAGTCAGTGGTCACCCCTGACAGCCTCCTGGCACTGTCGTCTGTGAGCCCATTGCCAGTGTGGGCCTTTTGTTGAGGAGACAGTCGGGGCGGCCTGACTCTGCCCAGTGACCTCTGAGGAGTCCAGAGATCAGGGGTACCGTGGAGTTTAAGGAACAGAACAGATGGCCCCCGAGTGCCTCACAGACTTTGTGGAGACCCCTGGGTGCCTCTGGGTGACTTTATAGGAGGCTGTTAGGTGGGACCGCCTCTTGGGGCTCTCCCGTGCTCCCTGAGACCTGTGCCTGGCCGCTCACCAGGTGGCCAGCCCTTGTCAGGCCTTGTCTGGCCCTGACAGAACTCTCCTGGGAGTTTGCTGGGGGGCCACTCTCAAGCCTCAGGGTGGGGTTCTGCATCCTGGGACTGGCTGGGGGCTCAGTGCGGCCTGCGGCCATCCTTGCGCCTGAGAGGGGTCTCTGCTCTCTCAGGTCGTGACGGCGCAAGCTCAGGGCAGGCCTCGCCATGTGCGTCGGAGCACAGCCCCAGCCCCCAGTCCCCCCAGAACAACTGCTCAGGGAAATGCTCTGTGGACCCCAAGAACATGGCTGTGCTAAAGGTAGTGTGCGTCTGTCGGGTCTCGCTTCCCTAGGGAGGGTGGGGAAGCAAGGAGCAGGAGACCATCAAGGGACCTTTGGGACAGCCACGTCCCTTACTAGGGACGCACAGACTGGGGGTGGCGTCGGAAGCATGGACATTGCTGCTTTAATTTTGAGATGAAGCCCTCTTCCTCCTGCCTCTGGAAGCAACACTGACCCCTGTGAGGTGGTGGAAGTGGCAGCTGGGAGAACAGGGACAGCAGGGGAGAGGTTTGCGGGTGGCTGGGACACACCAGGTCAGCAGCGTTGGCTCCCTTCCGGGAGTTTCAGCCCAGTCTCCACACTGCAGGGAAGGTTTTCTAGAGCCACCCCCCTCCCCACCCCCATCCCCTCCCAGCTGCTGTAGGAGCCTTTCAGCTTTCCATCACCCATCCCCTTAGCTCTGGCCCCTGGCCAGCTGCAGGCTCCAGTCTGCCCCCTGGCCGCCAGCACCAGGTTGGGAGGGCGGGGGGTCGGGAGGGGGGAGGGGCAAGGGGCGCCTGCCCTGCAGCCCAGCCCCGGTCACAGTGACGGGCTGATCCCCCACCAGCACCGGCAGATGAAGCACATTTCAGCCGAGCAGAAGCGGCGCTTCAACATCAAGATGGGCTTCGACACCCTCAACAGCTTGATCTCCAATAACTCCAAGCTGGTGAGCTGTCCACGGGCCTGGCGGGGGGCCGGCCGGCCAGCCGGGCGCCGCCCTCACCCCTGCCTGTCCGCAGACCAGCCACGCCATCACGCTGCAGAAGACGGTGGAGTACATCACCAAGCTGCAGCAGGAGCGCGGCCAGATGCAGGAGGAGGCGCGGCGGCTGCGGGACGAGGTCGAGGCGCTCAACGCCACCATCATGTGAGGCGGGTGCCTGGGGGCTCGGGCGGCGCGTCCTCTCCCCCGTGTCCTGGGCGTGGACCGCACCTCTCTGCTGCAGCATTTTGGCTGTTTGTCGTCCCCTCCTTCCTGGACCGCCTCCTGGGCCTGGGGACCCCACGGCGGGCTGGCCCTGCCCTTTCGGCACCCCAGGGCCCATACTTGTCACCCGCTTCTCTGAGCTTCCTCTGACTCTCCCCGTCCTTCCAGCTCCTGCCAGCAGCTGCTGCCTGCCACAGGAGTCCCCGTCACCCGGCGCCAGTGTGATCACATGACAGACATGTTTGAGGAGTATGTGAAGAGCCGGACGCTGCAGAATTGGAAGTTCTGGATTGTATCTTTGGATGTCCTTTGCCCACCCCAAACCAGGATACCAAACAGCAGACGTCCACACTCCATTTCCTTAGAAGGAGTCTCTTTAAATGGCTGTCACTGAGTTCTTCAAGACAGTAAGGCTGGCTTTCTCCTCGCGCGAGGGGGCCCCAGGCCGCAGTGTGCTCGGGCTGTTGTTGGCCACTGCATGGGCTCAGGGCTCCTCCGGGAGGCAGGACGGGCCGGCTGCGTCCTTGAGAAGGAAGGACAGTGCCAGGGCCACTTGCAGAAGGAGGGGGTGTCCAGTCAGACACACCCAGCTGCCGGCACATCCTGGAAACAGTGGGGAGGCTGAGTGCCATCCCTGTGCCAGGCGGGAAGCCAGGACTCCCAGCACCCGGGGCAGAGCCTGAGCCTGTGCGCTGGCCCGTCTTGGGGGCCCAGGCCTCCCTCACCTGCCCTTCCAGATGGCGGTGGGGCCATTCGGGGACCTGCTTCTGCCTGGTCACTCCCCACCCAGCCACCACGGCCTCTGAGCGGGCAGTGCACCCCCTTGCTGGGTCAGCGCCGCCTCGGCCATGGGCATGCTAGACGGCCCCCAACACCCGACAGTTAGGCTTCTCTGCCTTCAGGACAGTGCAGAAGTGATACAAATAATAAACCAGGTGAGCCATTTGATACTTTGTTATGAGACAGGCTTTGTGTTAGAGCAGCTTTCCCACCCGTGTGCTGCAAGAGTTTTTAAAACGTGCAATGCCGGAGGCAGGGACCTCTTCCCTGAGATCGTCAGGTGGTGACTGACGGCAGCCAGCGCAGCGGTAGCCGTCTGGTGTGGATGGATCAAAAATACACCCTTCTTTTTTTGCCAGATGGGCAAGAAAAGTAGATTCTTTGTTGTGCTGCAGAGTTTTAGTGAAAACACTTGAAAATCGCTGCTAGCCGACCTCGCCCGACTGCAGGCTGGAGTCAGTGTTCACGCATTCTGGGCTGAGCTGCGGCGGTGTTCTGGGACTGAGGTGTGTTAGAGGCACGCTTGCCTGGCTGTGCGTTTACCAGGGTATCAGCCTGGTGTCGGCACCAGCACCCGTCCCGACCAAAGCAGCTCCGCTGTCCCTGCCACCCGCCGGCCCAGTGGCCAGAGTTAGACGGACATTTTAAGCAAATGTAAGGCATGCTCATGACGTCCAGATCTGTCTCTCAACTAGGAGCTGGCCACAGGCCGTCCTCCTCGCTTCCTTTTCCTTAACCCACGTGCTGTGCAGTTCAGCATCATCATAAAGCCACTGTTTGAGTCCTTCAAGGGGGCCGTGTCCACCAGCAGCCTGGAGGAGCTGCACCGGACGGCGCTGTCCTGGCTGGACCGGCACTGCTCCCTGCCCGTCCTCAGGCCGAGTGAGTGGGGTGCTGTGCGTGGGGCGGGAAGTCTGGGGGGAGGCTGCCACCCTTTGTGCCAGCGCCAGGCAAAGTGGGACCCTTAGCGCCATAGAAAACCCAGGCCCACCGCAGCAGCCGCGCAGGCGGTGCCCGGGGTGCGGGGATGGTGCCATGCGCAGCCCTGAGCCAGAAACGCCAACTGCAGGCCGTGGCCGGGCGGGCCTCCCAGCGCCTCTGTGTGCAGGACACGGAGAGGGTCAGAGAGAGGCCCTAAAGGTGGTGGGGCCCCGAGCCGCTCCTTGGGCTGGCACAAGCCGCCACGATGGGCATGGATGTGAGACCACATGTGTGCCCTGTCTGTGGTGGGCTGGAAGTGCCACCGCCACCGCACCTCCAGGCTCATTCCCTCCTGTCTTCCAGCTGTGCTGAACACCCTGCGCCAGCTGAGCACCACCACCTCCATCCTGACAGACCCGTCCCAGCTGCCCGAGCAGGCGGCGCAGGCTGTCACCAGAATTGGCCAGAGGTCCGGGGAGTCTTAGCAGCGCTTGGGCGGTGCGCACAGGATGCTGCGGAGACCCTCCCGGCCTGTGGAGAGGAGGCTGCGCCCGCCTGCGCCTCTCCGTATGCAGAGCCTCAGGGCCGCCCTTCGATGCCGCTGGCCCAGCCGGCCATGGGTGCCATACTCAGGTTTGAAGCAGGTTTGGGTCCTACTGGCGGCAGCAGCCCATCGTTGGAGCCCCTTGCTGTAATCTGTCACTCGGCGATCTTGGTCACAGCCTTCCCTACCCACGGGGCGGCCCAGATGGAGGAGGCCGCTGCAGTTCCAGCCCTGCCCTGCTGGTCTGCCAGGCCACGCCTGCTCCTGGAATTGGAGAACTCACGGGCCCTTTCCCAGGAACTGTCTGTCTCGTCCTGGGCCGAGGTCTGCTCTGAACAACCCAGCCTGCCCCGGGAAGGCCTCTCTCTTCCTCCCCCAACTCTGACCTTGTGACGGACTTGGACAGCTGCTCGGCTTGCACACCGCCAGCTGCCCGGGGACCCCCAGAGCTCTCGTGTGCGAAGGCGGGGGGCGTGCAGGCCCATGGGTCAGAAGGGAGCACGTACACTGGGCCCGGGGCCTTGCCAGGGGCCAGCCCACAGCGCGGCCCTTCCACCCTGTTCTCTGCCGAGCCAGCAGCGTCTGACGGACACGTGTAGCCCTTTGGGTGTAGCATTCGAAAGACCAGGCCCCGTGCTGCCGCCACCGTCCTGCCCACCTTGTCAGCATCCATTCACCTGGGAGCCCCAAACCGTCACAGTTCTTGGACCAAAGATGGCACGATGCCCAAAGACCACCCCGTCCTGTGTTTGCAGGAAGACATTGAATGTCGACAGGCAGAACTCCGCGGTGGCCGGCCTCAGCTGTCCCTCAGCATCGCCCAATCAGACAGGAAGGCACTGTGCTCAGAGCTGACCAGGTGGAAGACACCTGGGGCGTCACACCGTCGAGTGTGGGGACCGCAGTGGGTGGGCGGAGGGAGACGCAGCGCGAGGGGGCTCCAGCCGGTCCTCCTGGGTATGCGGGAGGAGCTGCGGAGGAAGGACCCTGCAACACTCAGGAAGCCTGGCTCTCCTCCCCGTGAAAGGACGTGCTTTTGTTGTCCAGCTGGCTCTCCTCGACCCTCCCAGCCAGAGATGGGGACGGCAGCGCCGGGCAGGCAGGGGGCCCAGTGGGCTTTCAGGGGGCCCGAGAGCCATGTGAGGGGGACCACAGCTACCTCCTCCAGTTCCAATGCATTAGGAGGCGCGACCCCCCCATTCCCCGGTTCCTGGCGGCCTGAGGAAGGTGCTCAGGGACGGCCAGGCCACCTCAGACTTGGGTGGTGGCAGTCCTCTCCCAGTTGCCGTCCGCGCCTCCTCTGCCGCGGGTCACCAACTGTTGCCTGCCCCCGGCCTGTGCTCCAAGCTCACAGGAGAGCAGCACATGGCGCCCCTGGGCCTCCCCAGAAATTGTGTTTACAGGCCTTCCCGACAGGCTGGGCTGGTCCTTCACGTCCACTGGGATGTGGCAGAAGAGCCATCGCTGCCCCCAGCGTAACTCGAAGTCCCCTTCAGAAGGGGAAGACTGAGAGCCCCCCAGGGTCAAAGGGAAACAGGCAGGCACAGGACGTCCGCAGTCGTGATGGCCCCTCCGCAGACCCTGTGCCTTCAGAGACCACAAAGGTGGCCTCGGGCCCGGCCCAGCCTCTCCTCAGCCAGCAGCTGCCTCCCGCCGCTCGCCGGGCGTCGGTTTTTTTAGAGCTCCGTGGGATGTAAAATCGGCCTCTTGCTTCTCTGGCCTACCTCTCTCCCTCTTGCTGATGTGATGTTCAGACTCTGTCTCGTTACATATGTAAGGCTGTCGGGCTGTGTGCCATGTGAAGGGGTGTGTGTGGGTGTGCATGTGTGTGTGTCCGTGCAGCTCATTTTTGTTTTGAGGTGTTTGCTTGAACCCCGTCTCTTGGTGCTCTCGCTCACCGCGGCGCTCGGGCCGCAGCGCTGCTTCTCGCTGCTCACACGGCCGAGTCTTGTCGTCCAGGTGTTCTCGTTCGGGGTCCTGACTGATGAGTCTAGCCAGCTGGTCCCCAGCACCTCTGGCCTCTATCCTGGGGTGACCGGCCAGGACATGGGGGGACCGAGACCACTGCCAGTGGCCTCCAGTGGATGCTGACCTCGGGGCTGTCGTTCGTTTACACTGCTTTTCACTCTCTCTTCTGTCCCTCCTCCCGTAAAAGACTTAAAAATGCTGACACGCTGATTATACGGAAACCAAACTGAAAATGAGAAGAGACACCCCTGTCTGGCACATAAATCTTTGCAAGTATTTCTGTGAAATCTTTCTGTGCCATCAGCCCCCGCGCACTTTCTGTGCGGCTGGCTCTTTCACAATGAGTGGGGGCGCAGCAGCGGCCACCGCGGGGCTTTCTGAAAAGTGAAAGGCCCGTCCCTCCTGTCTCGGGCGGCTGTTGCCCCCTCAGGAGGAGCCCAGCCCTGTGGCAGACAGGCAGCTCGGTGGAGGTTTCACAGCTCGAGGGAAGCTAGTGTTGGTGGAAGGAGGGATGGAGCCTCTGCAGGAGGGGTGGTGGTCAGTGGGTGCCCATGTGTCCTTGGGCACCCAACTTCCTTCACTTCCGGTCCTTGTGACCTGACCCCACTTCCCCTTTGTAGAGGTCAGGCCTGAAGGTTTGGTTTGGTTTTATCGTGGCCAGTAGAAACATAAACTTTGATTCATAGGGGACGTGGGGCCTGGGGTGGTGTCAAACCCTTTGTCCTGCCCCTGGTGAAGGGGTGCGGTGCTGAGTGACATCCTCGTCCGGTACTGGCACCCCACTGCCAGGAAGGGTTACGTACCCCTGTCCCCGTGCGCGGTCCTGGCTGGCTCCCGCCTAGGTGGGTCCTAGGGGGCACATTTCTGCACATGGCCCCCCAGGCTCACACAGTGCTCACGGCCGGTCTTTCATCTTGCAGGCTCCAGATGGGCGGGCTTAGCCCGTTGCCTTGTCACCCAACCAATGTCCGCAGTCCCTTCCCCTCCTGAGGTCCCCTGCTCCCTCGGTGGTGGTCTTTGTCCCACCGTCTGGGGTATCAGTCGGGCCGTTCTTTCTCTCTGGAGCGAGAATTGCCTTTCCCTCGAGGTGATTTGCTTCCCATATACTCTGTGGTAGGTGGACCACCACCCACCCCACCCTGCTCTTAGCCTTGGCTTTGCAATGTGTCCCTCAGCTACAGCCTGGTGGGGACGGGAGTCAGGAGAGCCCTGGGGTGGCAGCAGGGGTCGTGGGGATGCCCCACTCACCCAGCGCCCCAGTACCTCGCATTGAAGGTGTTCCCCACGTCTGTGCTCCGGGATAGGGAAGGTTGAGGAGAGCGAAGCTGGAGGCTGGAAGAGCTTAGAAGCGCAGCACGCTGGCGCATCCCCTACAGCAGCTGCCTTGGTCCTTCCTGGCCACTCGCAGGGCCTGGTGGTCGGAGGGGCTCCGGGAGCACCCCGAGGTCCTCCGCACGGGTCAAAGACCCATTTTCTTTTCCTTCTGAGGATGAGGTGCTGCCGGCCCACCGCCCGGGGCTGTTTCTTTGTCTGGGCCTATTGGGGGCAGCCTTGGAGACGGAAAAGGGAGCTTTTCTATGCTGGGTGTCGGTTTTGCCTCTGTGTGTGCGTGTTTGCACAAGCCTGTGTGTGTGTGTGTGTACTTGCATTTTATTTTTGGGAAATTCTTTTCCAATCATGTAGCAAAATTCACCTGCATCTCCCAGTTCAACTTTTGGTTCCACAGTTGGCCATGGGCATCGCTATTTTGAAGAATTCTCTTCTGCATTTCTGAGCAAAGGCTGCTGCTGTCGAAAATGGGGGCTGTGGGGGGTTGGGAGGTGCTGGCGTTTTACACATTTACATGGAATCTACACCCTGCAGGTTGATGGTCTGAGGGCTCCCTGGGACACTGGGCCGGGCTGAGCGTTGGGGGGGGGGGGCGCTGGGACACAGCTGCGCCCCGCCCCCCATGCCTGCCATGCCACCCGCCAACCCTCACAGCCGAGAAGGGGGCGTCTGCTGCTCGCTCGCTCTGTAACCCGCAGCCGATGCACCCATTCCTTCCCTCCTTCAGGTTTCAGTTCACTGTGTGAGCTCGGGCTGCGCCAGGGCGCCTTTCCTTTAGGAGACTCGCTCCCCTGGGGCCTGAGGACAACCAAGGGGTCGGAGGCTGCCCCAGGCCCGCCCACAGGGCAGCCCCTCCGCCCCGCTGTCAAGAAGCACGTCGCCACCAGCTGTACTCAACACTACAATGCAGTTTGAAAACTATATTTGCATCCGAGACAATAAAAATCCGTATTTTGTTTTTTTTGGAAAAGCCTGTGGTGTGTGGTCTTCTGTGCTGCCCTGTTCACCCCATTCTGCCTCAGAGCCTCACGTACAGTGAGTGGGAGCTCTGGAAAGCCCACGGCTAGTCCTGCCTCCCCGCCCCCCGCAGAGGTGCAGGCAGTGGGACCTGGTCAGACCTCAGGCACGGGGGAGGGGTGGCCGGCGTTTGAGGTGGCCCGCTAATGCGGGTGTTGGACAGGGTTTCAAGGTCAACTCCAGCGATTACAAGTTTAACATAAAAAGTCAACTTTTGTAGTTTAGTCATTAGGTTTAGATTCGCTAAGAATTCTCTACGTGGCATTTGAAAGCATCTCATCTTGGATGTGGACTGGGCTCTGCAGAACAGAGCTCACCTCTAGTATGTTTGGCACGCCAGGGTCTAAATTTAGCCCACTGGGGTGGTTTGGTCACACTTGTCCTAGATTTCAATAAGCGCGCTTTTATCTTTTCAGAAAATCCTCAGCGTGCACAGTAGAGCCGCACAGTGAACCCCTGCACCCCCACGCATTTCATCAGTGATAACCGAGGGCCGGCTCGGGCCGACATGCACCTCCCCCCTGCCCCCAGTATTCTGGGGCAGTCCTCAGGCTCCGTGTGGGTCTGCGAGTGCCTGTGGGTTCCGCTCCCAGAGTTGCACACACACCTGCCACCTCAGCCACCGAGAGGCTCCCGAAGGGTTCGTGCAAAGCTGCCAAGTCACAGTTCACGAGAAATCTGGGGAGTGGCATGTTCTGATTGATCAGATTTTCTGTTTCACTGAGTTATTAGCTCAAAACCCCTTAATGTTTTAAAAAGGGGAAGAGCTTTCTGAGATAAGCGTCTGCTTTCCTGCCTCAATGGTGTGATACAGCAAACCATCTAATCTTGTGATCTAGTCTGACTGATTTTCGCTCCTCGGGGAAGTGGCCAGACCGGGCCGTTATTTCCATTACAACTTTGCGGTGGGCCTGGGGTCGAGTGAGCAGGAGGTAGAAGTCTTTCCCACCTGCCCCGAAGCCTGGAGTCCAACCCTTTGGTGTCTCCCCAGGCCCCAGCCTCCCCCACAGCACCTGCCATGCGTTCACCCAATCTCCCCCTTTCCCCAGTCTTTGATCAAGGAGTGTGTGCTGAGCGCTGAGTTTGAACTTGGCTCAGGGAACGCAGCAGGGACTGTACTGGGGACACAGCGAAGTCTTGTCAGTGATGGGGTCAGCAGGGGTGCATGAGAAGGGGCAGGAACTGGTCCTGGGGTGGCGGGGGTTCAGGGACGTCCCCATGGTGGGTGGCACCTGAGCCAGGAGCCAGTGAAGCAAGCAGGGTTAGCCTTGCAAAGGGGGGCAAGACCCACCTTTCCACAGGCAGGCAGGTTGCAAATCTGACCCCTCCAGGTGTGCACCACCTTCCAGTCTCCCCGCTGTGGTCTCTCTTCCGTCTCTACAAGTTTTCTCCGCTTCCATGTGACTCATTCCTCTCCACTCACGGGTTTCCCTTTCTCGAGTCTCACTTGCGTCTCACTTGTGGGCCAGCCCTGCCTGCTCTAACACTCAGTCCCGCCTGCGGGACACCCATTCATCCCCGCCCACACCCTCTGCATCTGTGTCTTGGCCCCGCAAAGCCATCGGCTCAGGGCGCAAACTCGGACTTGCCGCCTCCACATCCACCATACACCCAGCCCTTGGCCCCAGGCCACTGCTGGCACAGTGACCCAAGCCGCCACCGCCTGGCCACCTAGCCGGGTGGCCGGGTGGCAGGGTCCATCATCTCCAGGGAGCTTGCATGGGCTTTTTAAAAAAGACAGTTGGGACACAGCATGCCCTTCCCCTGTGGAAACTTCCAGTGGCTTCCCATTGCATCGAGACGAAAATCCAACCTCCTCGCCATCTGGCTCTTGATGCCTTGGAGGAGCGGCCACCTCTCTGGCCAGAAAGTCTTCACCTGTTAAACAGGGGTAATGACCCATGTCCCCACAGGACAGCAGTAAGGATGAGAGGGCCCACACCTATCAGTCAGCTGCTGCCGCCTCTCTTCCCCGCCCCCAACAAATTGCATCTTCTTCCAAGTTTCTGTCAAGACCCTGGAGTCGTTGGGAGTCTCCTTTCCCCGCAGCACCTGCCCGCCCCCTTCCCATTCATCAGCTCCTGTGCTGTGAACCTTTCTCCAAAGTGCCGCAGGCTGTGGTCCCAGGCCACAAGGCCCCCCAGCTGGTCCCGGTCAGTACTGAGTTCCCTCCTGACGGAGCTTTCCGAGCTCTGGTCTGAAACGATCCGGAAAGAGCATTCCGCGCCTAACACCCATCCCTTCTTCAAAAGTCTGCCTTCCTGCCGTGACATCTGCGGCTCAGTGGGTTGAGCGCCGGCCTGCAAACCAGAAAGTCACTGGTTCAAGTCCCAGTCAGGGCACCTGCTGTGCCTGAAACCTACCAGCCCATCCACCACCCAGGCCACTGCCGGCCAGTGACTATGTGGGAGGGGGTCAGGGACACTGAGGCTGGCTCATTCCCTGACAGGTGACTTTCATGGCCCCCTAACAGCCTTGCCAGCCTTGCCAAGCTCTCTGGGAAAAGCACTTCAGTCTCAGGTGGTACCACCAGCCCTCCTTCCTTCCCTGTGCCCTCCCCCGAGAGCAGACCCTCCCTTGCCCCCCCGCCCTCCCCGCCTCCCCTCGCAGGCTTGGCGCTGACAAAGCCTTTGCGTGGGCCTCCACCCGGTGTCCACCTCTCGGAAGACGTGGGCTAACACAGGTTGTTCCCGCTCTCGTTTCCTTGTTTGCTCCGGATGTTGTGGCTGAGGCTATTTTGAACATGAAGTGTGTGGGTCCTGTCCAAGGAAACCCTGTAGGGAGCTGCATTATGGGAGGATCCCAGGAGGGCCTTGCCCGGTGAGGAATAGGGTCCTTCTACAAGACTGGCAGTGACTTCAGGAGTGGGTGAACAGGCTTTTCTCCGACAGCCTCATCATTCGGGACTCGCTGCTCGGAAAACCACTGAGACGTGGTGGCCAGGAAACAGGGCCCTCTGCTTAGTTGCCCATCTTGGTTCTGAGTGACGTTGAGCCCAGGTTCACATTTAGTGGCTACTTGATGTCTCCTTTTACGTTAAAACATCTCTCTCCCTCCTCCTCCTTCCTTTCCCCTCCTCTCTCTCGTTATCTGATTCTCTTCTATTTCTTTTTTACTTTTCCTCTACCCTCTTAATTCTCCAGACTAAGAAAATAATATTGTTTAAAAAATGTTTCTCTAGCCCTGGATGGTATGGCTCAGTGGACAGAGCCCTGGCCTGTGAATCAAAGGGTTGCTGGTTCAATTCCCAGTCAGGGCACATGCCTGGGTTGTGGGCCAGGTCCCCAGTAGGGAGCACTCAAGAGGCAACCACATGGATGTTTCTCTCCCTCTCTTTCTCCTTCCCTTCCCCTCTTTAAGAAAAAAAAATTCCTCACAGCTTTGTATTCCCTGTCCTTCCTTCATTAACTGGGCAAATTTAAGCTGTTCCTCAATCACAGAAGCACCCCCTGACATAAATAAATCATGTCCTGTATTAGTTTTTGCTTCTCTGCGTCCCTTGCTTACTGGTTTACTAGTTTTCCTTCACTCTGAGAGAACGTGGCACTTGGATTTTAAAAGTCATTACCGTGAAGTGTTTCCATCACAAGATGCGCCGTGGAAATTGCTTGGTGGAGGAGACGCTAAGTTTGTCACCGAATGCTGCCGTGTGCTTATCTTTTTGCCTCTTTCTTGGTGTTGGCAGGTTATCGCCAAAAGAGTCTTTGTCAGCCGAGTTCCAGGCATCTTGGGATTTGTCACTGTTATCATGTCCGGGCGTCTCTGCCCCCACATCGCCACTTTCAGGAGAGGTGAGAACACATTCTGTTTTTCTCCTTTTCCGTAACCCTGCGGTCGGCAGTCTTCACTTAAAGGTGTGTTTCTGGCCCTAATCTCCTTGCAGATGATCTTTGAAAACAAGACTCGGCGCGAGAGAAGCCGGACACAATGCCCAGTGTGTGGTTCCTTTTGCAGGAAACATCCAGAACAGGCAGATCCACACAGACAGGCAGCAGGTCAGTGGAGATCCGAGACGGAAGGGAGGGGAGTCGGGGCTGACCACTAATGGGGCTGGGTTTCTTCTGGGGTAGATGGAAATGCTCGGGAGTTAGTGGCGATGGTGGCACAGCTCTGTGTCCATACGAAAAAAGGCGTCGAGTGTGGACACTGGAAGTGGGGGAACTTTGAGGTGTGTAAATTGTATGTCAATAAAGCTGTTACAAGTACTGATTGCAAGGCCCAGCCCGGATCTGCTCGGTCCGAATCTCGGTGTAAAGCCAGGAGCCTGCCCTTCGCCCAGACACCCCAGCAGGACTGGCAACAGTTACGTCCCAGGGCCCAGCGCGCACAGAAGGGGTAGGGCCGCTTCTTCAAGAACCGTTAACTTTTAAGCCAGTGACGACAGAGCGTGAGAGCCTGCCTGGGGCCCTTCTGAAGGTGGGGCCCTGTGTGACCGCGGGACACCGGCCTACGAAGCCAGCCCTGCAGCCCCCGATGAGGGTTTGGGATGCAGATCTGTCCCCAAAGGAAGGAAGGGGACTGGTTAACAGATAAGCCTCTTCGTCGGAGAAGCTGTAGGTAGATTTGCTGGAAATACGAGACAAGAAATCAAAAACTTCAAAAGGTTTCCTCTCTCTGCAAAGTGCTCTGAGGTGGTTTTAGTCAGAACCGTGGAGCGGCACCCCCAAAGCCATGCGCTGAGTCATCCGTGGACTTTTCGGGAGGCTGCCACCCGATCAGCGATCAGCGGGAGGACCTGGGCCGCTGTCAGCCACTCGCCCTGGGCGCTTGGCTGCTGCAGGGGTTCGTGACAGGAGGCGGGGGGCCGTCCCAGGCGGGGTGGGGGGTTGGCAGCCACCAAGAACCCAGCCCCGGCTGCCAGCTGCCCCTGCAGCCAGGAACCGGCCTCCATCCCTGCTGTCCACGCCCCAGCCCCTGTGCCGAGGTCTGGGGTATTGCCATGGTTACATGCTGTGACATAGGACATAAATGTTTGTCTCTGCCCCTGGTTGCTCATGTGTTGCTCCTGAAAGCCTTGGATGATCTCCAGGGCGATAGGAGTGTCTTTGGTGCTAATGAAGTGACTCTTTGCAGGCTTCCCGGCTGGTCACCAGCAAGACGAAGCCATGATCAGAAGCTTGGAACTTTCAGCCCTGTCCTGTGTGGCTCAGTGGGTTGGGTGTCGTTCTGCAAAGCAAAAGGATGCTGGTTGGATTCCAGGTCTAACCAGATTGTGGGCTCGGTCCCTAGTCAGGGTGCGTGCGAGAGGCAGCCACTCATTGTCTGTCTCTCACATCGATGTTTCTCTCCTTCTCTTTCTCCCTCCCTTCCCTCTCTCTTTAAAAATAAATAAAATCGTAAAAAAAGGAAAAAAGAACACTTCTCCTAATGGGAGGGAGAGGGAGTAGAGGTTGAGTTAATAATCTATCACATCTGAGTAATGATCCCTCCATCAAAGGCTCTGAATTACGGGGCTGGAAGAGCTTCTGGGTTGGTGACAATGTCCATGTGCCGGGGAAGGGGGGTGGTGCCACCCAGCTCCTCGGGGACAAAGGTCCAGCTGTCGGGACCTCGCCCTGGGCGCGGCTTCATCTGGCTTCGCATCTCTCTGTACCCGCCTCACATCCTTCGTAATAAACCATGAATGTGAGGAAATGGGTCCCTGACCTCTGTGAGTGTTCTAGCAAGTGTGGGTGACTTGGGGACCCGTGACCGGCATCTGAAGTGTGGGGGGGGCAGTCTGGTGGCACTGAGCCCCCTCCCTCCCGTGGGGTCTCACCAGCTCCGGGCAGCCGGTGCCAGACCTGGGTGGACTTGTTGGACACCCGGGTCGGTGTCGGAAGTGCTCTGAGCGGGGGAAGTGCCTGCATCCTGGCCGCAGGGAAGTGAGCTCTCACCTTCCCAGCTTCACAAGAGAAGGCGCACTCTGCTCCGTGCCCAGCCTAAGTCTCAGACTGTCAGCATGTCATCCTCGGACGAACACAAAGGTCTCCTTTCCCTCACCAAGGGAGAGGACAGCCAGCACAGCACGACCCTGTCAGAGGACGGCACAGCAAAGAGACATCTCTCTCTCATTGTCTCTCCATCACCTGAAGAAATGAGTGCTGGGAAAAAACGCTCAGGTAGCTGCTCACCTGGTTCAGGTCCTACAGTCGATGAAACCGTCTGGGGTTATCTTCTGGACCGGATGCAGGGCATTTGCTTCTATTAATCTCCCGCAGCTCCACAGACTGCGGCACCTGGTCGGTAACAGATCGTACCAAGCCCTGGCCAGGTAGCTCGGTTGGCTGGAGCATCATCCCCATACACCCAGGTTGTGGGTTCTATCCCTGGTCAGGGCAGATACAAGAATCGGCCAAGAAATGCATGAATAAGTGGAACAGTAGACCGATGTTTCTCTCTATCCTTCCCCTCTCCAAAATCAACCCATAAAAGTAAAATAAAACCTCAGGCCCGCATCCCAGTCCCAGAGCGGTGGTGTCTGTCCGACAGAGCTCCCTGCAGTGATGGGACGTTCCTTAGGAGCTGCCAGCCCCGGGGTGGCGGCTGAGCACGTAAAATGTGGCTGGTGTGCCTGAGGGAATGAACTGTTAAAGGCTTTGTTTTGAAATCTGTTTGCACACAGAGACGTTACAGAGACGTTACAGAGGGCAGAGTCCTGGCACACCCTCCAGGCCTCTCCGTGGCCGCGGATCAAAACTAAGAGACGCTCACCAGGCCGGTCCTCATGTGGATTTCCACCAGTTTTCCCACAAATGTCCTTTTTAAGGGTCCCCTCCAAGACCGCACACTGTCCCTGGGTCTCCTCGGTCCCCAGTCCGCAGCTGTCCCTCCGCCTTCCCGTGGTCGTCCCGGTCAGGGATTTTGTAGAATGTCCCCAACCTGGGCTTGTCTGAAGTTTCCGGAAGGGGCCGGGCTTGTGGGTCTGGGGGAGAGTCCTACAGAGGTGAGGGAGGGGCCCTCCCTGTCACACCCTGGCCGGGTCCCTGACACCCACTGAGCAGCGGTGTCTACCTCGCTCCCTGATTCCCCTCCACCCACTTCTGTCCTCTGCGCTTTGGAAGCAAGTCCCTGCGTCCCACCTCCTGTCCTGGGGGCAAGGAGCCCGGCTCTGCCTCCTGGAGAGGGGGTGTCAGAGGACTCAGGGACGCCACAGTGACTGGGGAATGTTGGGGAGGTGCTGTGAGGCGGTGCGCGTCCCCGTCCCTGCTCAGAGTTGAGTCGTCACCTAGGTCCTGTGGAGATTCTCCCTCCCTCCCTCTGAGGATGAATTAGAATTCTGCGAGGGGCCCTCGTTCCTTCTCCTGCACTGATTTGTTTATATTACTACAGACCGGTGGGTATTTATTTTATTCTTTGGAAGGAGAAACGTTTATCCTTTTGCCTGATTTCCCAATTCTGAATAATTTTTCTAGTAATAGTAAAGATGTTCCAATATTGGCCAGTCAACAAGAGGATAGCTGTCCACCAGGGGGGTGTGTATGGACAGCTGGACCAAAGCGTTGTCACTGGAGGCTACGGTGTTTGGGGACGTCAGTGCCTGGTGTGGGACTCGGTGCAGAAATCCCCGTGAGAGCGAGATCGAGAGGAACTCCGAGGCTGAACTGCCCGTCTCCAAGTCCTAACCTCCTCCCCCATCACATGAGAACTCGATCTATCGCTTTGGGCCTCAGTTTCCCCCAAAGTGAGATGAAGAAGAAAGCTCTGGTCGGCTCAAGGCCGGTGATTCTCTGGCTTAAGCGTGTGTGGGAGTCACCTGGAAGTTTGATTCAAGAACAGACTGCAGGCTGCACCCCTAAACTACCCGACACACTCAGTCTGGGGTGAGGCCCACCCCAGGTTCATATTTCCAACCCGTTGCCAGGTGGCGCTGCCCCCACTGGCCCGGAGACCGTGCTGGGAGAACCATGAGTCCAGGTGACTTCTAAGACCCAGGTAACGGCCCTGGGCTCAGCATCCATCCAAGTGGGGAGCGCTTGGCCCCGGCTATGAAGCAGCGGCTGGTGAGCGAAGGCGCCAGCCCCTGCGGGAGCAGGGCTGGGAAAGGCCGTGCCTGCGCTGTGCCGACCACAGCGCTAAAACCCCTAAGGCCCGGTCACTGCCCGGGGAGGGACACCGGGGACAGAGTGCTGAAAAGATGGCTGGAATCTGGGTCCCACCACTTAACAGTTTGTGGCCTCAAGAAGGTGACTACATGGCTTTTGGCTTCAGTTTCTCCACCTACTTCTGCGGCCTGGCATAAGGAAAATGCCCAGTAAATGCTTGTTGCTGCCAGCGTTACCACCTTTTGCTACCGAGCCTGTCCGGTGGGGAGAGATGACGGTAGACATGGGTCTGTTTCCACTGTGAGGCCCTGGTCCCTCGGCCACATACCACCCGGCCCGGACTCCCAGTTACTAATTTTAGCGGCCCCTCACAACATCCAAAACAGGTGAGGAAAGTTCAAAATAATTTATTAAATAGGTTCCAAGGGCTCCTCCAAGGAGCATTAACAACTGTCAGGACAATAAATATCAATAAGTTAACACAGTTGCCACTTCCAGCCCTCGCAGGGGTATGAGGATAATAAATAAGACTGAAGTCTGCAGAAGCAAAACTCCCATAAATACCAAGACTCGTAACAATGACACAGCTTGAAATCCTTTTCAAGTTCACGCACACGTTCCTATCTCGGCTCTCCCAGGACCCATCCGTGGGGCTTCCCTGAGCTCATCCATTGGCATAATTTAATAATTCACAGCAGCGTGGCTACGCTCAGCGGCCACTCATCCGTTTTGGGGGGCTTCACGCAAGTTCACCAAGTCAAGAGGAGCAGGCTGCCCCGGGCGGCCCCTGGGGGCCGGGTGCGGTGATTACAACGACTTGAAGCACAAGGAAAGCTCCCGTAAAACAGCCGAGAGGAACCATTTCTGCTCTAAGCGCTTGGACGGCACTGTAGGCGCCGGAACGTCCATGCTTCGTTCACACCGGCTTAGTTTGCCCAGCTGTTGCAGGACGTCCTCGATGACGGTGGAGTTTGGGACAAGTTGTTGAATGGCCTTGAAGTAAGGCAGGAGAGCGGAGCCGTTGACGTGCTGTCGCTGGCAGTAGTGGGTGAGAGGCGGCAGCGGGTAGGGAGACGGGGGGAGTCCCACCTCATCCTCCTGGGGTGCAACAGGGGGAGAGACGGTGAGCCTTAGGTTTGCGACAAATCCCAACAGGTAACTTCTGAATGCTCCCTCTGGGTCCGGTGTGGGCGAGCCCCTCCGCACCGTGGCCCCGAACCCAGGCCCCCGCAGCCCCATCCCAACCTCTCCTGGAACTGGCGCCGTGGCCCTGGGAGGCTCTAGTCACCCCCATCCCAGAAGAAAGGAAAGCTCGGTTGGTTTGTGGAACTAGCCCAAGGTCAAGGGGCAGACCCAGATTCCAGCCCATGCCAGGCAGTCATGAGGCCTGTGCTAATGGACACCGCTCCACGGGGCCTCCTCTCCCCACCCGGCAGCATCCTCCGCAGCCACAGCCCTGTGGAGCCTGCTCCCAGCTGCCCCGGGACTCAGAGAGGTGGGCCTGGGCGGCGCCGCACTGCCGCTTGCCCTCGGCCACTCTGTGTTACAGCCGGGATGTCCCCAGCTCACAAAGAGAGGCTTAGGCTCATCTGCGTAGGCCTCCGAGATGCCAGAGAGAGAGTTTCCGAACACACCCAGACGCCGGCCCACACTCTGTCCTGTCCCTCCTCCTAAGGACTACAAGCTTTTGCGGTCAACTTGAAGAGCTAAGAGCACCCATCAGGCAGAACTGCCCAGTCACCTCGGCTGATAAGAGCCTCTGCCTTTGCGTCTCCAAAAAACCAAGGCCGAGGTTTCAGTGCCAGCGTGGAAGGAAAGGGCAAGGCCAAGGTCAGAAATTGTTCCCCTGTTTTGGTTTCTGTTTGTTCCATCAAAGCTGCCTAAGAGGTTCTGCCTTAATCCCAACCTTGAGAAAACGAGGGGCCATTGGCATTTACTCAGCCTCGTCCATCCCCCCCCCTGAAGGGGCTGGCAGACTGGGTCCCGATTTTCAATGATGAAGGAGCGTACAAGTGGACACCTAATTTGTTAGCTGGCACCCTCCGTGACTCACGTGAGGAGTGTAATGTCCTGCATTTGCGGGGACATGGCTTACAGTTTAGGTTGGCGGTCACTCTCCTCGGCAGGCCCCCGAGCCCGTGGGCAAGATGGCCCACACCCCAGGGATGTGCTCCGCATGGGGGAACTCGTGTGGCGGCGCTGCGGACCAAGCACGCTAGGGGTGAATGAATGAGCCGCTGACGCAGATCCTCTAGGATGTGAGAAGCTGGTTGCGTTCTCAGCTGTCTGGGCTCGTCTCTGCCTCCGACCCCTACCTGCCTAAAAGTTCCACGGTGGCCTGCCTGCCAGTCCCCATCCCTTCCTGGCAGGTCCACAGCCCTAGCTTCAAGTCTGAAAAGAGCCCCTTCTCCAGGGGCGATGAAAGGCGTTTTAAAGCAATGAAACCTGGAGGGCACTTACCTGGACTTTCAGAAGTTGCTCAGATGAGCCCTTTAGTTCTCTGACTATTTTTTGGCAGTGGGGGTTCCTGGTGGGAGCCATGTGGACGGACAGCCAGGCCCCCGTGCAGCAGAGCAGGAACAGGGCAAGCCTCGTGGGACCTGGGGAGAGAACAGGCTGCTGGGAGGCCCCCGGGCCCGGCACGCCCCGGTCCCCCCACTGGCTCCAACCCCCGAGCCTCAGCCCAGCAGCCCCGGGGGCTGAACCCCTCCGGAGTCTTCCTCTCCATCCCGGGGTACCTGTGGGGGAGACCATGGCGGCAGGGAGTGGGTGCTGCCTCTGGCACAGCTTCTCGAACTGATGTGTTGGCCATGGTCTCCGGGCGATATATAAAGGGCCACCGTGAGGAAGGACAACCGATGTCCCGCCCCTGGCAAGATTATTGCTCAGCTTTTCTCCAGAAACACTCAAAATTTTGCCACCCGAGGGTGAGTGAAGGCAAGGAAGTGCGAGTGGAAGGAAATTCGAGGTTACGTGAGGCTCTGGGCGGCGCCTGACTCAGCACGGGCACACAGGAAGGCGCACACACTTTTGCCATTTGTTCTTGGAAAGCTTGTTGATTAGGCTAGAAGAAATTTTGAAGCAGTGGGTGACAGGCACAGCCACCAAGAAACTGGTGATACGGGATGCCGTGCGGTGCCCGCAGGGAATTTCTGGGGCGGGGGGGGGGTCACCATTGAAGGCGAGTAGGCGGCAGAAAGGGAGCGTGTTTGCCAAATGCGTTATCTTTGTGACTTTCCGAGGCACGCCTGTGCCAGCATGCGGGGACGGCCCGGCCCCGAGAGCCCCTGAGAGCCCCCGAGAGCCCCCGAGAGCGTGGTGCTCAGAGGCTTCATCTCGCCTCTGCTCGGGCTTTAACATCCTTAGCCTCTCAGCTGGGTCTTTCTGAGGGTGGGGCCTGGAACGGGAATTCTCGCTTGGGAGTTATTTGTTGAAATCACTTAGGTATATTTTGAGCGCCGACTTTGACCAGGTACTCTTCTGGGGTCTCGGGGATGGTGGCAAAGAAGCTCCAGAAGACCCCTGCCCTCGCGGACCTGGCATTCTATTGGGCAAGGGGCACACTGATAACCAAGAAAGCATCAGGCAGTAAGAACATAGAAATCCAACAAGGTGATGGGACAGACGGTGACAGGTGACATACTTTAAGTCAGGGGACCAGGAGAAGTCTCTGGGAGGAGGAGACATTCCAGCTGAAATGTGGAAGATGACAAGGACCTGTGCTGGGAAGACCTGAGGAAGGCACGCTGGTAGCCAGGGGAACCCTCAGGCAGAAATGAGCTCGCTGTGACCAAGGGCAGGGAGCAGGGAGCAGCTGCTAGAGGGACGGGAATGCCAGCCACTTCCACCTTCTTGAAAACCTCCTTCCCTCTCCTTCCTGAGAACGGCACCCCGATACATCGGGGCCCCTCTGCCAGTGCCTTCTGAGGCTGAATCGCCCTCCTGCTTGGCCCCTTCACGGACACGCTCAGAAGGCTTCACCCTTGACCTGTGTTCCACGCACTTCAGTATCTCTCTCCTTCGGGCTCTGGGTTTAATGTCCCACTGCCTAATGGACATCTCCACCTGAATGTCCCACCTGTCCCTCGCACTTGACATGTCCAAAGCCGACGGTCTGACGGGGCAATGGGGAGAGTAGAAATGAAGTGATGCGGGCGGACGGATCTGCAGATGGTAACAGTCACGAGCAATGGTGACCGGCTGCACGGGGGCGCGTGGGAAGGGAAGAGCTGAGGCCGACGTGCGGTCCTCTGGTCTTGGCAGCTGGGTGGATGGGCGTTACAGACAGGACGCGAGGGGTGGGGGAGGGGACGAACCCAGTTTCTGACGCGGCGAGAAAGACGGGTCACGGATCTCTCAGGTGAGGGTGCAGAGCAGGACGCTGAACATTTGGGGGTGGAGCTTGAAGTCAGGAACTCGAGGTGTAAATTTGGGTGCCATCTGCATGCTGCTATTGATAAAACTGTGGCCTAGGAGAGATGGCCGATGCGAGGTGTATGAGTCACATGTGCACCTCGGGGGCACACCTCCATTCACAGAACGGGGACCAGCCAGTCACGTGGAAAATCATCTTCTTCCAGCGGGTTCGCGCTGAGCGCTGAGAAGGAGCTCTCAAGAGTCGGGGGGGGGGGGGCAGAGCAACATGATGTCACGGAATGAGATGAGAGTGCTTTTCAAGGAGGCGAAGATGATCGGCCCCATCTTCAATGACAGGGAGGCCAGTTAAGGCAAAGGCTGAAGAGAGGCCCTACGTCAGGGAGCATGAGGTCACCGGGGACTTTGGGGGGGAGTTTGAACAAGTTGTTGGGGGTGAAAGCCATATCGCTGTGGTTTGAGAAGCGAGAAAAAGTGAAACCACCTAGCTGCTTCATCAAAACCCTGGGTGTTAATCCTGACTCATCTCTCTGATTGGTTTGTATCTCAACAGTCTCTTGGATATTTATTTTATTCTTTGAAAGGCCATATGAAGACTTCTGGTCAACATGGCAGCGTGGGCAGACACGGCTTGCCTCTTTGCACGACCGCATAAAAATTACAACTAAAATACAGAACACCATCACTCAGAACCGTCAGAAACCAAGTTGAATGAATGTTTGACAGCTAGGGAATTAAAGAAACCACATCCATCAGGACTGGTAGGAGAGGTGAAGACACAGAACTAGCCGGTCCCACACAGACGTGTAGTGGATAAAAATTCAGGAGGGATATCTTGGGAGTGAGGAGTCCCAGCCCCACACCAGACCCTCCAGCCCAGGGTTCCAGTGCCAGGAAGATAAGTCCCCACAACTTCTGGCTGCAAAAACCAGCAGGGATTGAGTAGATTGAAGAAACTTCTGGAGCCCTAAGCACTTCCTCTTAAAGGACCCACACACAGACTCACCTATCAGACTCATTCTCTCTGAGCTCCAGCACCGGGGTGGCAGCTTGAAAGGCACCGGTGGTACACGGGGAGGAACTGAAGTGTCTGGCATCAGGGCAGGCAGAGGCCATTGTCCCTTTGCTAAACCCTCCCCTCACAGAGCCAGAAAGCTGGTGCCATAACTGGGACTCCTCCAACCTGGCTGACACTGTTTGACCTGCCTTAGAGATCCTGAGAGACTCCGCCCCATCCAGGCCCACCCAGCTGCTTTTCCATGTGAATGGCTGGTCTTGGCTCATGCTTCACAACTTCCTAAATCCCATCAAACATGCAACAGCTGGCTTCAGTGAGCCCCAGGTCTGGCACTAGCAGCAGCCAGCCTAGATCCACAGCTTAGCTTTGCCTGAGAACCTCCAAGCTCAGCACAAGCAGAAGCCATTTCAGATTCCTTTATAGCTCAGGCAGGGTGGCCCTGGGCAAAACACAGGTTGGGGCTGATCTTGGCCCATACCATCCGGGAAACCCCACGCACCCAGTGGACGGCTACAGACCACGTTGGAGCACCACCACCCTGCCCCTGCACAGCTGATCCTCCATGGGGGGCAGAGCTTGGTGGTCAGTGGTCACAGCCAATCCTTGGAGCTGACTGGCCTGGGAAAATCCCTCCCATTGACCTGCCAACAGCAATCAAGTCTCCACTACAAGAGGAGGGTGTACTCAGCCCACACGAAGGGCTCACCTCATATACCCAGCTTGGGTGGTAGAGGAGGCTGTGCCTCTGGACCTTACAGGACACCTACTACATTAGGTCACGCTAACAAGACAGGGGGTCATAGCAGCTCTACCTAATACACAGAAACAAACACAGGGAGGCTGCCAACATGAGAAGACAAAGAAACATGGCCCCAATGAAAGAACAGATCAAAACTCCAGAATAGGAGCTAAACAAAGTGGAGATAAGCAATCCATCAGATGCAGAGTTCCAAACACTGGTCATAAGGAAGCTCAAGGAACTAATGAGGACCTCCGCAGCATAACAAAGATCCAGTCAGAAACAAAGGGTACACTAATAGAAATAAAGAACAATTTACAGGGAAGCAACAGTAAAGTGGATGAAGCTGAGAACCAAGTCAATGATTTGGAACATCAGGAAGCAAAAAACAACCGTGCAGAACAAGGAGAAAAAACAATCCAAAAAAATGAGGACAGTATAAGCAGCCTCTGGGACAACTTCAAGAAGTCCAACATTTGCATCACAGGGGTGCCAGAAGGAGAAGAGAAAGAGCAAGAAATTGGAAATCTATTTGAAAACATAGTGAAAGAAAACTTCCCTAGTTTGGTGAAGGAAATAGACATGCAAGTCCAGGAAGCACAGAGACTCCCAGACAAGATGGATGCAAAGAGGCCCACTCATCATAATTAAAATGCCAAAGATTAAAGATAAAGAGAGAATCTTAAAAGCAGCAAGAGAAAAGAGGTTAATTACCTACAAGGGAGCTCCCATAAGACTGTCAGCTGATTCTTCAAAAGAAACTTTGCAGGTCAGAAGGACTGACAAGAAGTATTCAAAGTCATGAAAAGCAGGGACCTACAGGCAAGATTGCTCTACGCAGCAAAGCTATCATTTAGCAGCAAATGGCAGATAAAGAGCTTCCCAGACAAGAAAAAACTAAAGGAGTTCATCATCAGCAAAGCATTTTTATATGAAAAGTTAAAGGAACTTATTTAAGAAAAAGAAGAAGATCAATACTATGAACAAAAAAATGGCCCAAAATACATATCTATCAACAATTGCATCTTAAAAACGAGCTAAGCAAACAGGAAGACCAGAGACAGAATCATGGATACCGAGAGCATTTTGATGGTTGTCAGATGGGAGGGGGGTGTGGGGAAATGGGTGAAGAGGTGAGGGGATTACAAGTACAAGTAGGTAGTTACAGAATAGCCATGGGCATGTAAAGTACAGCATAGGAAACGGAGAAGCCCAAGAACGCTATGCACGGCCCGTGGACATGAACAATTGTGAGGGGATGGCCTGAGGAGTAGGGGGTGCTGGGTGAAGGGGGACAAAGAGGAAAAATCAGGACAACTGTAATAGCATAATCAATAAAATATAATTTAGAAAAGAAAAAAGAAAGGATATATGATTCTCTTTTTGCCTTATTTTGTAGTTTTGGAGAATTCTAATAATAGTAAAGGTGTTTCTCTATTGGAAAGTGATAGAGGGTGGTAAGAAACCCGCCCCAGTGGGGGCTTTGGGAAGGAGCAGTCAGTAGGCTGGAATTCCTCAACAACATGTTTGCGCTGCTGAAGACACTGTTAAGAGAATGAAAAGACAGGACCAGGAGGAAATATTTACCAATCACAAGTCTGACGAAGGACTCGTGGGCAGAATACATAAAGAAGTCGCAAAACTCAATCTTAGGGGTCAGCAGTGGTTTCTTAAAAATGACACCAAAGGCACAAGCTACCCAAGAAAAAAGAGGTAAGTTACACTTCATCAAAATTACAAACTTTCATTTGTTAAAAGACACTATCGAAAAAGTGAAAGAAGAAACCCATAGAATGGGAGAAGGTATTTGCAAATCACATGCAATACGAGGGGCTAGCCTTCAGAATGTATTATAGAAACTCCTACGACTCAAAGAGAATCAACCCGATGTGAAAGTAATCAGAAGATTTTGATAGACATCTCTCCAAAGAAGACCGGCAAGTGGCCGACAAGCACGTGAAAAGATGCTCAACGTCATTCGTCGGGAATTAGGGAAATGCAAACAAAAACCACAATGAGTTACCACTTACCACTTCACACCTACTGAGATGGGTGTAATTTTTTTTAATTTAAAGGTAAAATAATAGAAGTTAGTGAGGATATGAAAAAATTGGACCCCCCCCCCCCCATTGCCGGCAAGGCTGTGAAAGGTGCATCCTCTGTGTGAAACAGACTGGCGGTTCCCAAGACGTTAAGCACAGAGGCACCTTATCACTCATCAGCTGCATTCTTAGAGAAACTCGTCCCAAGAGAAACGAAACCTATGTTCACGCGAAAACTTGTGCGCGAATGTTCATAGCAGCATTATTCATCAGAGCCAGAAAAGGAAGACCACCCAAATCTCTATCAACTGATGAATGAATAAGCAAGATGTGTTCTGTGCGTACAATGGACTATCATTCCTCCTAAAAAAGGAATGAAGCGCTGACACACCACGACCTGGCTGACCCTCGGAAACCAGATACAACAGGACAAATATCGTATATCCCACTGATGTGAAGTATTCAGAAGAAGCAAATCCATAGGGACAGAAAGCACCTTAGTGGTTGCCAGGGGCTGGGTAGATGGGGGAAGGGAGATTGACTGCTGAAAATCAGATTACAGCGAGAGGTACACTCGAACCGAGCTGCACTGTGAACGTACTAAAACTCACAGCATTGTGTACTATAAACCGGCGTATATTAGGATAGGTAAACTATATCTCAGTACTGACGTTGCATTTCCAAATTATAGGAACCAGAATCATCCTACCCCACTGATTTCACAAACCAGCGCCCAGGAGCCCCTAGTGTGCGCAGGGCCCCGGGCTAGATGCTCTGGGGAAGGAGCGGTGAGACTGGACCGTCTAAAATGGGGCCTTGATGCTGAGCCGGTGGGTTAGAGAGATCCACATTGGAATCCACCGATTAGAATCTTGAGATTGCCCTTGGGCTCCTTTTTCCTTTCCCGATCAGTCAAATGGGGATCATGCTTAGCACTTCTCTTGGAGGGAGAAACCGACACGTGTGCGGGAAGCGCTCGGCACCCGCTGGGAGCCGCAGCCGTCACACCTCAGCCGCGGTGGCCCGTGGACTGTCGTCCCGTTTTTCAGCTTCGAGCACAGACCAGGCCGGAAGAGAAAACCCAGGTCGCCTGGGGCCTAGTCGGGGTCTCGGGTTTCCGGCGGGAAGAGATAGCTCTACCGGAAGTCGTGGGACCCCCCCCCCCCCGCCCAGCACTCCGCCTTTTGGAGCAAGCGCGCGTCCCAGCGGTTGCCTAGCAACCTTCTGCTGCTAACGCTCAGGGCAATGGAGGTTCCTGGCGGGAGCGAGGTTCCTGGCGGGAGCGAGGCGCCTGGCGGGAGCAAGGAGGCTCCGGGCAGGACCACGGAGGCGCCCGTCGGGACAGTGAGCGCCGCGGTCCAGGAGCACCTGCGGCAGTTGTGTCTGCACGAGTTTCCGTGTGGAGCAGGCAGCTGGGTGCGGGGGACGGCGGGAGGGACCTGGGGGTCGCTGGGGACTGGCCGGCCAGGGCTTAGGGACTGAGAGCCGCGCCAGGCAGGGCAGAGGGGGTGGGTCTGGGGACGCCCAAGAGGGGGCTGGGATCTGGGCTCCTGCCCAGTACTATAGTAATTACTCTTCCTAAAGATAGCAGGTTTAGGGAGCAACCTGCCCTGGGGTCTGGGCGCGGGGCCAGAGCTACGGTCCCCCTGGGCCTGCGGGAGTTGGACACGTCTGCCCAGCTGGGGAGGGCCTCTGGCTTCCGTAGAGACACCAGGAGAGCGAAGCCAGCAGTTCGGACACCGCTGCGATGTGGCCAGAGGGGCCGTGCCTCCAGCTAAGCGCCCATGGCAGGGAGGAGGAGCAGGATCGCGAGATGGGGTCCCCAAGTGTGCGGGAACGTCCTGAGTCCGGAAGGGCCGCGGTGGGAAAGCCAGGCCCCACACACTCCTCTCCCTCAGCAAGCGGTCGGTGCTCGCAGTGACTGACCCTGTGCCTGGGATGCGGCTGGGCTTCAGGGTTTGAAGATGTCGCTCCTGGAGGAAGGAGAGGGAGAAAGTAAACTCTGGGACAAACTCGTCCATCTTCCACTTACTGGCATGGAAAGGCTCTGAATTCACCTTTCAGCCTTGCCGCCTCTCCTTCACTGATGAAATCCCACAGGCCGCCTTTTGCGCCTCCTGGCTTCTAGGACAGAAATCTTTCCTTAAACGTGGAATCACTTCCACTGGCATCTTCCAGGGTCCCAGCTCAAGAGCAAACTCCTGAAGGCAGGAATGGGCCATGGGAATGGGTTATTTTTTAAGTTTCTCTTGTCTGTCGTGATATCCACGGCTGGTACTCAGCCAAAAGCACTGATTACTTGTCTAAATGTCTGAACTCTTCATCCCTGATTGTCCTATTTTACAAGCTGTTCAATCCTGAGACTTTTGGCTCCTTGAGAGGACTCAGTCACAGAGAAATTCTCCATCTCCACCTCTGCAGAATAAGTCACGCTTTCTACCTCGAACGTGGCACACGAGGAGGGAGCTGATCCCCAGAGAGGAGGAGGCCTCGAGCCCCGGGGAGGAGACGGTGGAGGACCTGCTGGGCCTGGTCTCCAGCCCCCAGTCGCCCTGGGCCCTGCCGGAAGACTCCAGTGCGGAGGACCGGTTCCTGAGACAGCTGGCCGTCCAGAATCCCCTGATGCTCAAAGACACCTTCTTGTACTCCTATTTCAGGTCCCTCCGGGTGGTGGACAAGCAGGTGAGTGTGGGAGCTTCCGGAGGTGATAGACAGCCCTTAGGGAAGACCTGGGTGCTGAGTGGGGAAGCCCCGGGATGGCTCCGCCCCACTGCTGATTAATCTTACCCACTGGTCTACCTGGCAGAGCAAGCCGCTCACCTGTTCTTTGGTATCTGGCTTCATCCTGCACCCCAGGCGGGAGTCCACGGTGTATCTTAGAGAGCTGGTTTCGGAGCGCTCTGCCGTCGTCCACCCTCCTGGGTCCAAGTAGAGACCTCTCAGAGCGTTCATGTTGGTTTTACTTCGTTTCAGCTGTGGGGGCCAGGGTCTGGGGGGACGTGGCACAGTACTATAGTAATTACTCTTCCTAAAAAGCCTTCTTTGCTTATATCAATAACAGATGGGAACGCAGCCTCGGACTTCCCAAGTTTTCGTCTTCTTTCCCAGAGAAACTGGAGGACCCAGTGCTTGGGGAATGGGAAGGGGGAGCAACCAGTTTGCCTGGGACTTGCCCGGTGTTAACACTGAAACTTTCATGTCCCTGGAACCCCTCAGTCCTAGGCAGGCTAGCACGGTTGCCACCCTAGAAAAGAGAGGGCCAGCGGGAAGGGCCCCAATGTCTTTAACACCAAAGGCAGCTGAGGCCTCATGGACAGGCTCTGAAGCTTCTGGTCTGATCCTGCTGTGTGTGAACCATGGTGACTCCTTAAGATCCCGGGGTTCACTGTGGCTCTGGGGGAGACAGCCACGGAGAATGGGGCTTCTGCCCTCGGGGGCTCCCAGCCCAACAAGGGCCACAGGTCACCGAGCTAGAAATGGTCTGACTTCCCCAGTTGGGACGGGTGAGGGCTGGAGAGGTGAGAGGTCAGCGCCATGCCTGAGACTTGGGTCCTGGCAGGAGGAGGCAGGAAAGACTCACAGGGAGGATGGGGTGGGGGCGGGGTGCTGGGAGCAGACTAACAAGCTGTCGCCACCCGCAGGGCAACTGGGGGACTGCTGTGCGCTGCCTCCCGCAACCGCAGCCGAGTTCTTCCCATCCTCTCCTTCCTTTCCAGGTGAGCCTGGTGGACAGTGGCCTGCTGAAGTTCCCGAGGCTGGAGGAGTTGGTGCTGAGCGCCAATCAGATCAAGGAGGTCGCCGCCGCCAATCTGCCCCCGACTCTCAAGGTAAAGGAGGCCAGGCTGAGCTCAGGTCTGTGAGCCCGCGCTGCCCCGCGGCCTGCCCGCCCCCACCCAGATACGTGGCTTCGCATGGCGGCTGTGGGTGAGGCCCGGCCCCAGGCCCTCCAGAGGGGGGTCAGGTTCCTCAGAAGTAGAGTTTCCGTAGACTCAGCGATTCCCTTCCCAGGTAGATAGAGCCCAAAAGGAAGGCAGGGGCTCCGATTTGTGTGTGCCAGTGTTCGTGGCTGCGTCATTCACGATTGCCAAAAGGTGGGGACAGCCCCAGTGTCCACCCACAGATGGGTGGGAACACAGTGCGGCCTCCCCCTGCGGGGGGCTGCGACTCAGTCATAAAAAGGAGCGACCCGGGCTACACCGTGCAGGAGCCCGAGAGCATGATGCTGAGTGACAAAGGCCAGACACAGAAGGCCACGTGTCAGATGGTGCCAGCTCCATGAACTATGCAGAAGGGACAAGTCCATGAGAGCAGAAACTAAGTGGGAGGTTACCAGTGGCCACGGGGGGGGGGGGGGGGAGGGCAGGGGCCGTGGGGAACTGTGGCTCCCTGGGCGCAGAGCGTCCGTCCGGGGCGATGAGCAAATTCAGACGCAGACAGTGACGACGCCGGTGCAGCCACGTGAATGAAGCGAATGCCGCTGAGCCTGACACGCAGAGTCAGGGTCAGGGTCAGTATCTCTCACCACCATAAAAAGTTGTTTAAAAATAAAGGCAGGCTAGGCTTTATCGCAAGTCTTAGGCGCAGCATATCAAAATGGTCTCAGTTTTATCTTGTTTTAACTTAAATTTTATTTTTCAATTATAATTTAACTTCAAGATTAATTTGTATTAGTTTCAGGTGCACAGCACGGTGCTCAGGCAATCGTGTCCTTTACAAAGTGATGCCCCCGATATTTCCAGGACCCACCTGGCCCCAAACACAGTTATTACAACATTACTGACTATATTTCCTATGCTGGGCTTTACAGCCCCTTGACTATTTTGTAACTACCAATTTGTACTTTTTTTTATAAAGATTTTATTTATTTGTTTTTAGAGAGAGGGGAAGAGAGGGAGAAAGAGGGAGAGAAACATCAATGTGTGGTTGCCTCTCGTGTGCCCCCTACTGGGGACCTGGACGCAACCCAGGCACGTGCCCTGATTAGGAATCAAACCAGTGACCCTTTGGTTCACAGGCCCGGGCTTAATCCATTGAGCCACACCAGCCAGAGCCAATCTGTACTTCTTAATCCCTTCAAAAATGGTCTCAGTGTTACACTGAGTGCTGAGATTAGTAGATTTCACAGCAGAGGGACTGAAAACTAGAGCTCAGGGCCATGTTCAAGAAAACACGGGACGAGGCCTTGGAGGCGGGGGCCAGAACCACTGCCGTCTTCCGTCCAGGTTCCTCTGGCTTTTCCAGATGACACCAAGCCCAGGTCCAGCCGCCTGCCCTTTGGAAGCCAGTGATCGAGAGACGGGGGGCCCTGGCCAGGTGGCTCAGTTGGTTAGAGTGCTGTCCTGATACACCAGGGTTGCAGGTTCAATCCCTGGTCAGAGCACATGGAAAAGCAACCAACAAGTCCTAACCAGTGTTGCTTGCTTGGTTGGGCATCATTGCACAAGGCAAAAGGTCGCCAGTGCGATTCCTTGTCTAGGCACATGCCTGGGTTGTGGGTTTGGTCCCCCCCACTCGGCGTGGATGGGAGGCAACCGATTGATGTTTCTCTCTTACATCAATGTTTCTCTCCCTCTTTTCCTCGCTCCCTTTCTTTCTCTCTAAAATAAATAAATAATGCTGTGACTGGTGTGGCTCAGTGGATTAAGCTTAGGCCTGTGAACCAAAGGGTTGCTGGTTTGATTCCCAGTCAGGGCACATGCCTGGGTTATGGGCCAGGTTCTCAGTAGGGGGCGTGCAAGAGGCAACCACACATTGATGTTTCTCTCCCTCTTTCTCCCTCCCTTCCTCTCTCTCTAAAAATAAATAAATAAAATCTTTAACAAAAAAATAAAATAAATAAACAAGCAACCAACCAATGAATGCATAAATAGGTGGAACAACAAATCGATGTTTCTCTCTCTCCCCCTTCCTCTCTTTCTCTAAAATCAATACATTAAAAGAGAGAGAGAGAGAGAGAGAGGCCGGTGGAAGGAAAGTAGGGTTATTCAAGAGCCGGCAGCCTGAGAAGATCGGACACTGGTCACCGAGGCTGTCTGCACATCTCAGGCAGAGGGCGAGGGGAGGCGGAACAAATCCACCCCGGGGAGGGTCGGAAAGCTCCGTACGTGCGGACCAGCCCCGTCCATTCCGATAAGGATCTCCAGCCTCCCGGCTTTGCGTCACTCTGGTCCTACATCTCTGGTTTTATGTCATCCTGGTTTGACTGGTTGAAGGTCACCATGTCTCCCAGAGCTGGGACGCCTGAAGGTCGGAGTCTGCTTCTTTTGAAGTTAGTTCCTAGAATTCTTATATAAGCATGCTGCTTATCTGTAAGCTACATATTAGTCAGAGTCAGCACTTAGAGAGTGCCGAAAGGATGGTGGGTGGGCCCCACAGAGACATCCCCGCGGGTCTCGGAGTTGCCAGTGTGGTGCATGTCCCCTCCCATGCGCTCCAGCGTCACCTCCCATCCCCAATTTTAAAGTTTCCTTCCCCAAAGAAAAGGTAACTTTCCAATACCTGCTGCACGAACACGTTCATCCCGGACTTTTACGAGGGCGTCCATGCAGGTCGGGCAGGTCCGGCGCCTGGGACGGGCACTTCCTCTGCTGAGTCCCGGGCGGAAGGAGGGGCTCACAGGCGCCCTCCCCGCCCCCCAGGTGCTGGAGCTCTACGACAACGCCATCAGCAGCATGGAGTGTCTGTGTGCCCGCCCGCCGCCAGGCCTGCAGCACCTGGGGCTGGGTCACAACAAGCTCCTGGGCCCTCAGCAGAGTCTGTACCTCACCGCCGAGCACTGGTAATGCAGGACCCCCAAACGAGGCAAGGGGAAGGGACTTGGGCGTTTGACCCTGGGGGCCTGGCGGGCCCGGCTTTGCTCTCTGCTGTAATAACTCCCAGTAGCTGCTGACTCCAGACCTGAGACTCATGTCTCCGACCCAATAAAAGCCGCCCCGCGGAAGGCCAGGAAAGTCAGCACGGGGCAGCGACCCGGGCCCTGCCGTCGTGCACACTGTAGGCGGGCAGTTTTCCACGGGGGGGCAGCCTGGTGCCCCGCAGGAAGGCCACCGGCATCCCTGGCCTCTCCCTACTGGAAGCCGGTAGCGGCTGCCCCACACCAGCTGTGACAACTGAGGTGTCTCCCATGACCGCTGCGGGGCACAAAGCCACCCTGAGTAGGGTACCACTGCCCTCGAGACAGCCCTCGGTGGGACTCTGTCTCCTCGGTGGGCACAGCGTGGGAAACCGAGAACCTCGGACCAAGGGCGAGGAGGTCAGAGGCTGCCCGTTAAAGGCCGTGGGAGCAGGCCGTGCGGTTGCCCCCCCTCATGACCCGGGAGGGGCAGAGGGCATCGGTCAGCTTCGCTGCCTGGCTTTCCCACGTAACCGGGGGACACACTCTCAGCGGGTCCCTCTCTGTGACCATCACTTCTCCGACCCCCCTCTCCTACTCCTGGCCATTCCCCCTCACTGCACTGGATCACGAGCACATGATTCTCCCACGGACCCCAGCGGTCGGGTTGTAGCTCATGGAAGAGATGCACTTGGCCTGCGGCTGGTACCATGGACAGTACCCAGTGCTCCAGTGTTTTATTCGGAAAATAATGGTTACCGTAAACCTAGGTAACCTGCGTAATGCTGAGTGTGGATTTCATAAAAACATATAAAACCTCCGTCTTTCACTGTTTTGAAATTAAAAGGAAGGTAGACATCTTATTACTCGGTTTCGCGGACTCTTCCCCTGGTTCTGTGGACAGGCTGACAGTGGGTCAAGGCTGTGTATTCCCCACAGACGGGCTGGCCAGGGAGAACCAGAGGGGACGTTCCTGAGCCAGCGTGCAGGAGGGTCACGGGTCGGGGGACCCCAGAGAGGGTGCTAAGGAAAGGTCTCCCCATCCCTCTCACCTCCCTTCTCAGCCAAGTTCAGTTTGCTTTCCAGTCCACTTGGCCCTGGGGGACTGCCCTGCCCCCTGCTGGTCCTCTGCCCCTCCTCCATCCTGCACCCGTGGCCCTAGAGACAGACCAAACAGCTTCCAGTGGTCAGTTGCCAGCCAGCTTTGGAAAGTGTCCTCCAGCTTCCAGACCCCTCACAGCTCCTGCATCTCCTCCCCTGTCCCCAGATCACCTGACACTCTGTCCCCACCCAGTGCTCCTCCCCAAAGGGGCTTTGCTCTGCTTTCCTTGTCCGTCAGTCTTTGTTCAGAATCTTCCAGGTACACAACACCGAATCAGGTTCCCTGGGAGCTACTGAGCCATCTAACCTGGAAGAGAAGGTCTGTGTCAGTACAAGTCAGGCAGAGACAGGATGTGATGAGGCCACCTCTGACCCGCGAGGTTGGCAGTGCCACAGAACGCAGGCAGGAGAGCCAGGAGGTCCTTCACTGTGTGAGGGGGCTAACTCAGTCAAGGGCCACCCGAGGCGGGCCAGTCACAAAGGTCAGCGCCCCTCCCACCCTCAGCACCAGGCCTCCATTTTGCCCTGGGCGTGGGATGCGGGGTGGGGGAGGCTGGGCAGGCAGGCCAGTCAGACCCCTCTGCTCACCTTCCAGGCCCAGCCTCGTGTCCCTGGACCTGAGCTTCAACGACCTGGTAGACCTGCAGGGCATGGTCTCCAGCCTCAGCACCCTGCCGCACCTGCGGCTTCTGGTGCTGCAGGGGAACCCACTGGCCCTGGTCCCCTACTACCGTGGCTTCACCATCGACAGCCTGGCCCGGCTCTGTGTGCTGGACGATGTCACTGTGTCTCCCACCGAGAAGTACCAGTTCCGGGGGCTCCGCCACAGCGGGGGTGAGGGGCTGACACGCTAGCTTGTGGGCCTACCACTGCCCACCTGCCACACTCCCAGGCAGGCCCAGACCCCGGTTGTGTGGGGCTCACCTTCTTTCTCCATCCCTCCCAGATTTGATTCCTGTGATTGGGCTTTGGGGACAGAAGGGCTAGGGAGGCTGGGACCTCCTCAGTCCCCTCCCTTCCCAGGCACAATGGGTAGCAATCTCTAGGGCAGCACCTTCAGGTCCATGGTGGCTTGAGATCACCCCCTTGTGGCTGCAAGCTGCACCGGCGCCTTCTCAGGCACGTGGTCTTGCTCTGCAACCCCCCTGCCAGGCAGCTGCTATCATTCCCATTATGCAGATGGGGACACAAGGCCTAAGAGAGGTGCCAGCCAGAGGGGTGGTCCCCCGTCACTGCGACCCAGCCAGGTCTGCAAACTGCAGGGCTCTGCCCACACGGCGGCCTGTGGCCCCCACCTTCTGGCCGGCTCTTCTGACCTCCAACCCCACAGCACCCCTCACTCCTGCCTGTTCCCCTGCAGACCTCTTGGCACATGAGGCACAGCTTGTGGTGACGATTGGAAACGTCAAAGGGGTCCTGGACAGCTCGGTCTTGGACCCGGAGCCCGGGCCACAGGGCCCTGTCATCACGTACAACTACTACGTGACCTACGACTTTGTGGAGGATGAGGAAGGCGAGAAGAGCGAATACACGGAGGTGCTGGCGGAGGTGCGCACCCAGGGCTGGCCCTGAGAACTTGGTGCTGGGCTCTGCACTGGGTCCACAGTCTCCCACGCAGGCTCGAGGCTTCTCGGGCCCAGGAACGCACTGAACCTGAACTTGGGGCCGGAGTTGCCTTTCTCATAACTGAAATGACTCCCAGCCACTCACCCTTCTGTCCCCTCAAAATAAGAGCAAAAGGCCTAACAAGGGAGGAGCCCAGAATGTCACCCCCAGACTGACGGCTCCGGCCCACCGGGCAACCCTTCCACCTCCCCTCTCCCCCACCCCCACACAGGAGGACACCCCAGGCAGTCGCTGGCCCAGAATGGAAAGGTGGGGAGGCTGGGCCCCTGCACAGCTGGTACCGTTTTCACTCCTTCCATAAGAAACCAGACCGGCTCATTTGCCCTCCTGAGTTCACGCGTGCGCCCCCACCTGAGACCCACCCAGATGGTGCATCTGCTCATGCATACCCACCCTGCACGGGCGGGAGCCCTGGCTGGTTCTCTGCTCCTCCTGTCTTCTCTGGCAGGTTGTCAAGCCCTCACCCAGCCAGGAGCAGCCAGGCAGGAGCACTCCACAACAGGCTGCAGGCTCCACAGAGTCTGTGCCCACATCCGCATCCCCGTCCCCGTCAGCAGAGCTGGAGGGGTCCGTGGTCTCGGCCGGGTCGGTGGCCCTGTCCAGGTCCATGGACTCTGCACAGGAGCTGGCCAAGCTGCGGCCGAGAGTCGATCCCCGGCTCTGCCCGTCCCCAGGGTAAGGATGGGGCCTGGCCAGCAGCGGGGCAGGGTCACCAGGGTCTCCTGGGTCCCAGCCAGGCCAGACCACACCGCCCTTCCATGTCCCATCCTGACAGCTGAGTGCTCCCTGGAGCCGGGGTGTGGACCATGGAGGCCCCTTGAGGCTGTTCGCCCCGAAGGCAAGCTCAGGTTTAGTACCTGGCTCTCTTCCCTGGAGCCCTAACTTCCAGCCCAATTTCCATTGGATCTCCCTCCCCTGAGGCTGGCCATGCTTCATCAAGGGGAAGAGAAGAAGTGCACAGGGGTGCACTTTCCTGCCTCAGGGGTGGAAACCATTTCCGTTTACCGTTTTAGTTCGTCGGGAACTGATCCTGGTGTCTAACCCGTGGTTTGGGTCTTCCCAGCGAGTGCCAGGTTCCTCCCGCCTCCCTGAGCCACTCCGCGGGCTCCCCCAAGTCCCACTGGGTCTTCCTGATCAAGAACCTTTTTGGTGATGACTTTTACAAGAACTTAGGGTCAGGTCGAATTCAGTATTGAAGCTCTATGAGCTATTTTGTACTAATTTTAAAACATGGAGCTTTATTTGGGTTTTTTATTTTGGTTTTTTTCGGGTTTTTTTTTGACAAACGCCCTGCCATCGGCATTTGTGGTTGAGTTTTCTGACCGGAGTGCAGGAACTGACCCCGTTGCCAAGCCCCAGCCCATCGCCTCCCGCAGACCCTGCCGCCAGCACCCTCAAGGAGCTGCAGAAGCTAGCTTCTCTCAAAGTGTGCAAAAAATTTATTTTTAAAAAATTATTTAAAGCCTCATCTCCAAGGAAATGATGCAGGCTCATTGAGAATGTGGGGGAGCTCAAGCCGTCCATCCCCAAGAGCCACTGTCCCCTGTGGGGACAGAGAGAAGACAGTGGTGTGGGGCCAGCCAGTCGCTGCCACGGGCTGACACAGTGGTGGTTGTAACTTTTGGAAAAGGTGAACAAAAAAATAAGAGCCACAAATAATTCCACCACTTCAAACATTATGTAAATTAGAAAAATGTCATTCTGCCCTTAACGGGCACGATTCTGGCTCTCTGGGCTGCAGGTGACGAGTAAGACAGCCCTTGACCTGCGGGCCCTCACCCACTGCGGGAGGGACACGACCCTGAGGGAGCTGCCCCTCACTCTGCGCAGCAACTGCCACCCCAGGGAGGTCCAGGCGGGTGTGTGGGCCCCTGCGACGGCAGGAGGAGGAGACGGGCGGCAGAAGCTTGAATGTGGAGGGCAGGGGGGGTGGAAAGGTCAACAGAGGGGGAGCATGTTCCCGGGAGGGGGCGCCCACGTTGGGTTTGCGCCTTGGACGGGGCTGCGGTGGCAATGGCCGTCTGAAAGGGATCGTGCAGCCGTTGCCCTAGATGCACTTGTAACGATAATTTACCACCAGAGCATCACTCGGGACAACTCGGGGAATTCGAAACAATTCTGCTCCTATTTTGCTGAAGTTCTTAAACACTTGTGATTCATTTCTGGTTGGTTTCCATCCCTGTCCTGTGCCCCGTCACCCTCTCAACATTCACCGTCCCGCTTTCTTCATGGCGTCTGTGCCCCTTTCTGGTCCCCGCCCCACCTGGCAGCAGTCAGCCCCAGGCCCACATCATCCCACAGTGCCCCACAGCCTGCCACCGGCCTGGGTGACGACGCCCTGGGTTCCTGTCCCCTTCTGTCCCCTCCCAGGACAGTCCTCTTCAGCACCTCCCGCAAGCCCTGGGCAGATGTCATCTCCTGCAACTACGAGATGCAGCACACACTCAGGGGCCTGGTGCCACTCAAGGCCTTCCTGCTGGCAGGGACCACGGTGACCATCGTGGAGGAGAAGGTGGGTGCTGGGGTCCCTGGACACCGACACGCTGCCCCTTCCCGCATCCGGTTTCTGTCGTGGCATCTGCGGCCCTGCTCCCTGGTTTGCACCTTTCTGGAAAGACCCCTGCCAGCCCAGCTTTGCCATGTTCACACAAGGCCACCTTGCTGTCCCCTAGATTCTATCGTGGCCTGAGGTGTCACCTCCCATGGACAGTCCCTTGCCTGCCAAGAAGGAGAAAGGGGAGAAGAACAAAAAAGGGAAAGAAGAGAAGGGCCAGAAGGGGCAAGATGGGAAGGACAAGGCCGCCAAAGGGAAGGAGACGACGAAGGTACCGCTGGCCTGGGCAGTGGCACTGGATGCATCCCTGGGGGCCCTGTCACCCTCCTGGCCTCTCCTCACAGGAACAGAAGGGGTCCAAGAAGAAGAGAGACCTTCCTAAGGAGCTCCACCAGGACCCGCCCATCCTGCGGGTGCTGGGCAGCTGCTTGGTGGTCCTGGAGCCCTTGCTGGCGGGGGAGTCCCTCGTGTCCACCCTGTGCAACTTCGGGGTGATCCGCACCTTGGAGTCCGACAGGCTGACATTCCTCAGGGTACCGTGGGGCCAGGTCATGGGAGGGGTGGGGTGGAGGGGCTCTGAGCGCCCCCATTCGGGAAGCCCCAGCACTGCAGGACCCCAGAGTGCCCAGGATGGCCAGGGAGAAGGGGGGCATCTCCCATAGTCTTGGGGCAGGTGAGGGTGGGCCCGCTCCCCCTAGGAGACCCCACCCTGCATCTGCATCCACCCCTCCCTGCACCCCCACCCTGTGAGTTTCTCATTTGGCGGTTCTCTCTCTCAGGATTCCAGGAATAAGAAAGCTAAGAAACGTAAGCTCGATGACAGGGACAGAGGGCTGGGGGCGTTTGCGGAGGGCCTGTCCCCGCCCAGCGGAGCAGCACAGACTGGGCGGCTCGTGAACAACAGGCATTTATTTCCCGCAGCTCTGGAGACCGGGAAGTCCAAGAGCAAGGCTCAGGTGTTGTCAGGTGAGGGCTCTCTTCCTGGCTCACAGCCCACACCTGAGGGCCTTCTCACGGGCCCTCACCTGGAGGCAGGGGTGGGAGGAGCTCTCTGGGGTTCATTTGCTAAAGGCGCTAGTCCGGTCGTGATGGCTCTGCCCTTGCGACCCAGTCACGTCCCAAAGCCTCCACCTACGAACACCATCCCCTCTGGGGGGCAGCACTGCACATGTGAATGTGGGGGGCACACACATTCAGTTCACAGCAGGACCTGCAGAGGAATCAGCCTGTGCGGGACCACAGGGATGGAAGGATAGAGAACCCTATCTTCCATCCAGTGCAGGGGCCATCCCTGCCTGAGGGGCAAGTCGTCGTCTTCCCTGTGGCCCCAAGACCAGAGTGGTTTGCTGCAGGTCACCCATGGCTGGGAAAGCATTCAGGGCTAGGGGCCAGGACGAGGTTGGATGGGGGTCTCTGACCCTCGGTCCCCTGGCTCAGCCATGGCCTGGCCCCTGCTTTGGTTCATTAGCCCATATCTACCCTAAGAGGAGCCTGGACTTGTTCTGTGGGCGGTGGTCAGCCACCCAAGTGTCTGAAATAGCTAAGTTTTGGAGTTGAGTGTTGGAACGGCCCGGCTGGGAGGAGGAGGTGGCAGAGAGGGATGTCAGCTGGAGGGCCGCCGCAAAATGCAAGGCCAGGCCACAGCAGCAGGCGTCACAGCAGGCAGAGAGTGGAAGCAGCCCAGGCGCACTGATGGACGATGGGCAGAGTGTGGTGCGGCCCGGTCCCCAGGCACTATGACTCAGCCACGGAAAGGGACGAAGCACTGACCCTGCTACTACACCGTAGATGAGCCTTGAGAACACGATGCGGAGTGAGAGAGGCCAGACAACAACGGGCGTACATGATCACATTTATATGAAATGTGCAGAACAGGCAAAACCATGGAGACAGAAAGCAGATTAGTTAGTGGTTGCTGGGGCCTGGGAGGAGGGGCCTGCGAAGAGACTGCCGCCGATGGGTGCGGGCTTTCCATCTGGAGTGACGAAAGCGTTCCGGAATGGGGTGGCACAACGCTGTGAATATGCTAAAAACCACTGAATACTGTACATTTAAAAATGGTTAAAACGTTGAATTTTATGAGGATTTTTTCAATGAAAAAATTCACCTAACAAAAGCATAAGGTCATTATACTATGTAGATGGATAAGGAGATTGAATATTGTTAAGGTGTCGGTTTCTCTCAAATTAATCTATAGATTTGATGCCATTTCAGTCATAATCTTAGGGGGATTGTTCAAAAACAGAAATCGGCAATCTGATTTTAAAATGCTCACGGAAATACAAAGGAGCCAGGATAGGCAAAGCAACTTCAAGAAAGCACAAGGGATTTATACTGCTTGGATCTGAAGACCCACACAAACACTGACATGCAAATGGGGAGACAGCTCTGGGGTTAAGATGGCCTTAGAGTTATTTTTGTTTACATTTTGTTTACATTCACATAAACCTCCTTAATGGCTGGCTTCACTGAGGATAGCTGCTGTCACATGAGTTGCTCTCGGGGCCCCTCCCTTGTGCTGCGCTGAAGTGTTAGAAGGAAATCCAGCCCCATGTGTAACTGGAAAAGCGGGGTATGTTAGTAGGCTTTCAAATGACTGTGGATGCCCTTTGTTGATATTACAACAAATATGACCACTCGTTTTTTGAAAGTTAGTACGATGTGCAAGCTGAATCTATACAAATGGACACTTTCATGACCAGCCACGTTAAAAGCCCCTGGGCTGCACAGCATTTTGAGCGTCCAACTTATCCACGCTCAGTTCGTAGCGTCGGACATTGGTTCTTTGTAAAATACTGAGTTAGGCACATGTTCCCAGTGTGGAGACGTTGCATCGTATGCTATCCAAAAGTCACACTCTTTAATATCACCACCCGTATCACGAGAAGGCGCTGGGAGTGTGCTGGAAAACTAAGTTCGCGGTGGCAGATACAATGTTCCAAAGTTCGGATTTCTGTTTGAAAGCTCGAGTGTTAGGAATTTGTTAAAGTGCTTTTAGTTGCTTTCCCCGAAGTCCCAGTCTTACTTCATTCGTTTTTTTTTTTAAAGAAACTATCTGCCAAATATTCACATCTGAATAACCACAGTCTGTCAGTGTCTTTTCAAGTGCAACGGCGGTCCCTCGTTCAAATGTGATTTCGTTTTATCCGATATTACGGAGTCTGAGCCGGTCGGGCCCGTCGGGACGCACGGAGGCCGGGCTCCCGTTTGGGGCCGGGCAGTGAGCCTGCTCCCGTCCGCCCACTCGCGCGCTCGCCCTTCGCTCAGGGTTCGTCGAGGGCGACTACCAGCCGGAGCCGCTGACAGTGGAAGTGCAGATCCAGCTGACACAGTGCCGCTCGGCCCAGGAGGCGCTGCGGGCCTGCATGTCGTTGCCTCATTAAAGGCTGTTGTGTCGACCGCAGCCCCGCGTCTGTCTGGCAGCCGCACGTCGGGGAGCGGGCGCTGCGGGAGCGGGGCGGCCTCTCCCGGGCAGGCCCAGCCATTCTGCCCGCCGGGGCGCGGCTGGGAGCCCTGGAGACCCAGGTGGGAGGGGCCCGCCCCGCAAACCCCGCCCACAAGTGGGGGCCGCAGCCGGGCCCCGCCCACCACGCCAGCCGATCCAGGTGCGAGCTGCTGGAGCTCGGAGTCTGCGCTCCGCTGCTGGCGCTGCTAGCCCAACTCCTTGCCTGCGCCTGACCGGCGGCGAGGCTCAGGTAGGTCCGCGAGGCGCGGTTCGTGCCTGGCTGCGACGCCTGGAGCCCCGCTGCTGGGAGGGACGTCTTGTGCACAGAGGGGCGCCCCAGCTGTCCTGGGGGCGCCGGAACCCTCCGGGGCGGCGCAGGGTTTGGCTGCGGGGAGGCCGCTTAGCGGGTACTGGTGTGGAACTCCAGGAGGCGCGGGTGGGGCGCAGAGGCTGCCCGTCACCGCGTGCGGGCAGGGGGGGCCGCCGCGAGGTTGGGGCGCAGTGGGAGCGGGGTGGGCAGGCCGCTCGGGCCGCTGAGACACGCACAAACCCCTGCCGCTTGCTTTGCGCGCTTCTCGGGGCCTGGCACCGCCACCCACCCGCGTGCCGTCCACGCCTGAAACCCACTTCGCACACCTGAAACCCACCCGGCCCCGCCGCCACGCAGCCGCCGCCCTGGCCGCACCTGCGTCCTAAGGCACCGTTTTCACCTGGGCTCCAGCTCCCATCCCGGCTCTGCCGCGGTCCGTCATCTGTCGGGCAGCAGCGCTGGCGGCTCTCTAAACAATCACGTTCCTGCCCAGCCTCTGCTCGTCCCTCCGGGGCCCGGGCGCTTCCCCGGCCTCCCGCACAGCAGCCTCCTCCTGCCTCAGGAGCTCCGCACCTACCCGTCCCCCTGGCTGGCTCACTGCCCCCCAGATCGTCACGGGGTTTGGCCCCTGACTCCATTCAGTTCTTGCTCAGATGTCCTTTATCGGGGTGGGCTCTCTGAATCACTGAGCTGGACAGCATCCCGTCCCTGGACTCTGTGACACTGCTGGAATGTCCTCAGCACTAGTTGACGTTCGCACTGGTTTTTAGGGTCTGTCCCTCCTCTTGAGGGCTGTGACCCCGGCACCAACACCCTGAGCAGCTACAGAAGATGCTGGTGTGGTGGCAGCGGGGACAACAGGCTGAGGTCAGTGCTGGTAGACTGGATAGACGTGATGGCCTGTCGGACCAGGGCGGTGTGGCCAGAGGGGTGAAGAGGGGGCCAGCAGGGCTGAGCTTTGCTGCCCTGGACCTGGGGCATCCTCCTCCCTGGGAGTCCTGCCGAGACAACCTGGAGGTTCTAAGTGGTGGGGGCCGTCCTGGGGCGCCTCCAGCCTTCCCACTAGCGGACTGCTCTTCCTGTGCCTGTGGCTGGTCACTAATGCCCCGTTTGGCTCCCAGGAAACCCAGGGTGTGCCCTGTGGTGGCTGCCGTCTCCTACTCTGTTGGGGCTGTCACCTGGGACACCCCACACAGGGCCTGCCACTTGCAGACCAGACCCCAGACTTTTTGAAATGGTTTGACTTTAGACACAGAAGCCCGGGATATCATGTTTGGTAGTTAGAATTAATTTTACCCGAAGCTACACTAGCTCCGTGCCAGCTTCTCTAAAGCATGTAAGGTACTGGAGTTTTGTGGGAAAATGCCGAAAACGCTCACAGCGCCTCAGTTTTAAAGTGGCTGCAAGTCATTTTGGGAACAAGTTGACCTAAGAGCCCTCTGAGGGGGCAGAGCAAGTGTGTGCTTCCTCTGCCCTCGGGGAGGACGGCTCTGGAAAGAGCTGAAGGACGTGCTGAAATGAATAATTAAGTCCCCAAGGCCAGCTGGGACTCAGACACCGGGTTGCGGGAGCAGGGAGGAGGGGACCCGGCGGCCCACTCATGCGCTCTTCCCTTGCAGGCCCTGCCATGTTCCGCAGGCTGGGCTGCCTGGGCCTGTACAGCCTCGCTGTGCTGCTGCTCAGCTGCCTGCTCTTCCTGAAGAAGGAGGCCAAGCCGGTGGGGGCCCCCACAGCCCGCCAGCCCTTCTGGGCCCCCCCAGGGCCCCGCCGCAGCCTGTGTCCACCCAACCACACAGTGGCTAACGCTTCCCTGTCCCTGCCTAGCCGCCACCGCCTCTTCCTGACCTATCGCCACTGCCGCAACTTCCCCATCTTGCTGGAGCCTTCGGGCTGTGCCAAGGACATCTTTCTGCTCCTGGCAATCAAGTCACAGCCTGGCCATGTGGAGCGGCGTGCGGCCATCCGCAGCACGTGGGGACGGGCAAGGGACTGGGCTAGGGACCGGCAGCTGAAACTGGTGTTCCTCCTAGGGGTGGCGGGACCCGCACCCCCAGCCCAGCTGCTGGCCTATGAGAGTCAGGAGTTCGATGATATCCTACAGTGGGACTTTGCGGAGGACTTCTTCAACCTGACCCTCAAGGAGCTGCACTTGCAACGCTGGGTGGCAACTGCCTGTCCCCAGGCACACTTCGTGCTGAAGGGAGATGACGATGTTTTTGTCCATGTCCCCAACGTCCTGGAGTTCCTGGATGGCTGGGATCCAGCCCAGGACCTCCTGGTAGGAGATGTCATACGCCAGGCTCTACCTAACAGGAACACCAAGGTCAAATACTTCATCCCACCCTCCATGTACAGGGCCCGCCACTACCCGCCCTATGCTGGGGGTGGGGGGTATGTCATGTCCAGAGCCACCGTGCAGCACCTCCAAGCAGCTGTGGAAGAGGCTGAACTCTTCCCCATCGACGACGTCTTTGTGGGTATGTGCCTGAGGAAGCTGGGGGTGAGCCCCGTGCACCACGCTGGCTTCAAGACGTTTGGCATCCGGCGGCCCCTGGACCCCCTGGACCCTTGCCTGTACAGAGGGCTCCTCCTGGTGCACCGCCTCAGCCCCCTGGAGATGTGGACCATGTGGGCACTGGTGACAGATGAGGGGCTCAAGTGCACAGCTGCTCCCATGTCCCAGCTCCGAGGGGCGGGCTGAGGAAGTGGACTGAATGGATCTTTTCCTATCTTGAGAAATCAACAGACTTGAAACTTGGCCCATGACCGTCTACAGGAAATGCTTAGTTTTTGTAACCTCCTCCCAAACTTTTCTAACTTTGATTAAAAACAAACCTGGCTAACTTGTACGGCATGTGTTGAATGGGAGCTAGAACTCCATGGGGTGGGGGGGCTGCTGGAGCCCCTTGGGGCTAGGCCAGTCTGGGGGGAGGGGCCAAAGTAGGAGGCTGCTGAGGACCCCAGAAGACACACACGTTTTTTAAATGCAAAAAAACCATTATTCTCCTTCACACACAGCAGAGACATAGAGGGAGAGGGACAGGAGGAACGTGTGTTGGAGTAGTCCTGTTGGAAGCCCCAGGTAAACCCTCTGCACTGTCTCCTGAGAACAGCCGTTTGGCTCCCTGGCCTGAGCTGTCCTCACAGGCAGGGGGCCAGGTCAGAGAAGGCATTGAAAATGCTTACAAAGAAATTGTACAAGCAGGACAGGCCTCCCCCCTCCCCAAACTCACATCCCTATGGGGGAAGCAAATACTAAACCCTATTTGAAAATGTGAATCCGACTGGAAACAGGTTAAAACAGCTACTGAACTTATGGGCATGACAAAAAATGGCTCCTCTCTGGCCAGGTTGGCGAGATGCTCTGGTGGGAGGTAAAAAGGTCGGTGGGGTGAGAGGACGGCTGTGCTGAGTGGGGTGCAATGGTAAATGGGGTTCTGTGCCCCGGGCTAAGAACCAGGTCCAGTATAAGCCTGAGACCAGTAGGAAAGGTTGGGCACTCACAGCTCACAAAGGCCTCAGGCCTGATGGGCCAGGGCAGAACCTGCAGCTACCTCTCCGTGCGGAGAAAGCTGTGCCGAGCCCAGGCAGAGTGGGCAGACAGGGGCAGAGGCTCAGCCCTCAATCCTCACGCAGGTAGGCCTCCTGCTCCGGCTCAGCCCTGTCGTCCCCCTCCTGTGTTTTCTGACGGAGTTCTTCTGTCTGTGCTTCTGCCAACTTGGTTTCTGCTTTCTGGGAGAGCTGGCGCACCTCTTGCACCTGCGACTTCACCAGCTGAATGTGATTCCTGGCAGTTATAGAGGCCTGGTCTGCTCCTGCCAACAGATGGGATGATATGCTGAGCATGCACACTGGGCAGGTGTGAGTGGACACAAGGAATAGCCGCCAGCGGGCTCTGCAGCTGTCATCTGGACCCCCCTTGGAGCCCCACTCCCTGTTCTCCCTGCCAGCCTCCTCTCTGCAGAGCAGACAACTCTAATTCCACATTCAGGTCTGCATTTTACTTTTTACTGTCAAAATCCTAGCATTTATCTCCAGCTACGAGTAGCTATCATTATAATTATTAAATCCAATTCCCACAAGCTTTATAGCTACATAGCTCCTAATATAAATGTTTTATGAATTTGTTTTTTTGTGAATTTAAGTTTTTAACTCTGCAAGTAGTACACTCTTGACAAATTAAGGGATCAATAATAAAATTGTCAAAGAATTCTTTCCTCACCCGAACCAGTTTTCAGATATAACTTCCGTTGGAAATTTAAAAGGCACCTTATCTTTTTAAATGTGATTCTATACATATAGAATGCTTAGAAAAATAGTTACTATAAATTTACACAATAGCACAAACAGTATTTGTTGAACATATTTTGCAATTTTTAAAAATCTTTTTTTTTTTTTTAAAGCTTTTAGAGAGGGGAAGGGAGGGAGGAAGAGAAGGGGAAAAACATCAATGTGTGGTTGTCTCTCATGTGCCCCCCACTGGGGATGTGACCTGCCACCCAGGCATGTGCTCTGACTGGGAATCAAACCGGCGGCCCTCAGGTTCATAGGCCGGTGCCCTGTCCACTGAGCCACACCAGCCAGGGCACGTTTAGAACTTCTGTGAGCCCTTTCAGTCAGTTCTGGGAAACGTGTCTTCCAGGTAGTGCTCATGCGCACTCTTCCGTTTCTCCCTGCCAGCGCTAAGCCTGCCCGGTGAGTCCCGCTGCGGCACCTCAGCCGCTCCCCTACTCACTGCGCCTGGACCCCGCGCCCACCCAGGGTCACTGCCATCGTGCCATCTCACCATTTGGTTCGCTCTTCGCTCCTGTCCTGTTCTCACAATCTCTGATTCCTTGAATTCTTTTTTTTTTTAACTTAAAAAAAGAAATCTTTTGTGTGCTTTTTAAGATCTGGTGTTTTAACATACCAGTTTCTTACTAAGAGCTGCTCCTGGGCTATAATTTCTGTGAGCCAGCTTTTTGGGACCATTTAGGTAAGTGGAGTTTCCCTCAAAATACATTTAATTAAAAAAACTCTTCTGCTTAAGCCTGGCGGATGGATAGTGACGTTCAAAAAACAGCCTAGTGAGTGAGCAACTGCATTTTCTACACTGAGGCACCAGGGTGCAAAGCATGAAGCCCAGCCTGCCAGGAGCAAAGGCCTGAGAATCTGATCTACCTGTGTGCTGCTTGCCTCCCGTTCCACAGCCCCCTGGGTGGGCTACTTAGCCCCTCTGGCCCTCAGTTTCTTCACCTGTCAAGTGGGAATAATAATAATAGGTCCTAGTTTAAGGGACCTTTGGGGATTAAATTAAAAGTGTCTATAAAATGTTTCCTACAAAGCCTGAAACAAATATTAGTCATTCATAAATTGTCTGGGTTTTAAAAAATAAAATGCTTAACTATTTGAAGACAAATTTTCCAACTGGTGGTAGTTTTATCATTTTATTATTTTTCATTTTCTAGATGTTGACAAGCTCACGTCTGCTGGTCTGGTCTACAGGGGCATTAATCTCCCCACTATACAAATGAAAGGCTAGTTGGATATTTTGGAAATGGGGACCGTTTCTCACCAAGTTAGAGCCACAGGGGGCTTTAGTCCATCTGACCCCAATTCCTCATTTTATAGCTGAAAGAACAACGGTGCCTCCACAGCGAGGACTAACCTACCAGTGTGGTACGCAGCTTCTGCCGCCATCTCAGAAAGACTGACCGCGGTCATCCACGTGGTCTCCAGCCTCAAGTACTCCTGCTGTTTTGAAGTCATCTGTAAGTTAAACAACGTGCTTCAGACAACAGACAGGGTGAGCACCAGTAGACGGACTTCAACACGGAAGATTCGGAAAACAGTTGCTGGGCAGACCCTCAACCCCCTCGTTCAGATGCACAGTGAGGCTCACCTCGACCCTGGCTCCTATGATCACCTGCCACACCTCGTCCTCCTCCTGCGAGTTCATCTTCCCCAGTAGGCTTGTGTACTGTCGGTACAGAGAGACCAAGGTGTAAACAGCCTACAAACAGAGAGGAAGTCTACGTGAAACAAGCGAGGCGTACCAGGTAGGGTAAGACCGACGCCTCCCGCAGATGAAGTCCCACTACAGCAAACTGCCCTCAGTCCCTCGGCCTCACAGGCACCGCCCTGCTGTATGAAGTCGGGGTGTTAGTCCAGGATCGTAGCTCCGGTTGTCAATTTTTGTGTTTTAAACGCTTGTTAGTAATTCAGAGAGAGAGAGAAAACACAATGCAGAGAGGAACTCAGAAAGCTGAGGAAAAGGCTGCTGGAAATACATGTAAAATAAAGAGAAGAGAAGTTTAAATGGTTTCGATTACCCACGTCCTCTCTCCACTGGCTCAGGTCAGGGGTTTTCAGCTCTCCTCACCGAGCAGCCCCCGGCACTGCTGGTGGTAGTTGACTCTGGGCCCTTTTTACCTCCAGCTGAGCCAGATCAGCTTGGTTCCCCTGTCTTATAAACTGGGCTACTATAGTTAAGGTTTTTCTTTTAAAAACTAGAGATTTAGATCAGGGTGAAAGTAAGTATTTTAGGCTTTGTGGCCCTATAGTTTGTTGTAACTATTAACTCACAGAAGCAGGCATCAGACTGGACACGGGCCGTGAGCCAGTGTGCTAACTGCTGGGCTAGACCGGGACTGGACAGGAGGACACTCACCTTAGTGTACTCAGTGATGGCCTCGATCAGCGCGTAGGTGGTCTGCGAGAGGAAGGTGGAGGTGCTGTCTGTTACCAGGGACACAGCTCTCCTCATCAGTGCGTCATTACTGAGAGAATGAGGTTCCGCTTTCTGAAAAAGACACACACATTTTTACTCAGCTCCCAAAGCCGGAGCAGAGGAGGTCGTCATCACCAGCTGAGTGAAAACGGAACTCACACGCTGCAACAGCTGTTGCTTTTAAAGCTTCAGTTTGGCTACTTAAGACAATTAACAGAAATAATTCCAGAGTATGCTTTCTACCTGCTTTTATTCTTTAGTTTCTACTCCATAAAGCGAAGTATTTCTTTATCTAAAAAAGGCAAAAGATTTATACAATCTGAAGAGAAACCTGAGAATATATATAAAAGGCTAGTAATTATACACAACATATTTCATGAAGTTATGATTCATTCATTACCACAGGGCTAGATGCTTGGGCTATAAAGACAGAAAAGTACACTCTCTGCCCTCAAGATTTCAGACAGGCTGGAGCTCACAGGAACCGTGAAAGTTCACGCGCTCCAACGCCACGGGAGCAGCGGCAGCAGTCTGCACGGGCTACAGTCGGGCCCACGCAGGGGAGTGATCACTCCTGTGTTGAATGAGAACAGCTGAGAAAAGGCTTCAGAGTTGGGGATTAAACTGAGCAGAAGTAAGTAAATGAGCGGATGGGGGAGGGCGACTCCGAGCAGAACGAACAGCAGTCTTAGTGGGAAGCTCTGCACTCTGACCTCAGCTATTGTGTGTAAAGAAAGCCATTATAACTATCTGACTCTGCCTTTTACTTCCTCAGCAGAGCATCTATTGTACTAGAACCAACAAAGAAACCAATCCCTCTATCGTCTATTGTCTTGTTCTTGTTACAGTAGTCAAGAAAGATCTTTGATACATGAACAAATCAAGAACTTACCATATTTCTATTTCATTCAATCAAATAATTAAGTATTCTTTATGCACCGTGCACTGAGGGGCTACACAGGGAGGAATGACATTCTCTGTGCTTACGAGAAGCTGACTTCAACGTTCCGATAACTGAGGACTTCACAGTGCCCTGCAGCTTACGTGCATTCTCACCTGTTCCTCCAACAGCCCAGGGGTCATCACTTCTTTTTAACAGGTGAGGAAAGGAAGCCCCGAGCAGCTGGGTAGCTTCACCGAAAAGCCTTACGTCTGCACCTCACCCTGAGGCTTCTGTTGTGCTCTGCTGATGCACCAGGGAGAGTGCCACCTGCGCTGACGTCACACACCACAGCATGCAACATGAGGTGGTCAGAAAGGGAAACTGTCGGCCAGGCCAGGGACCAGGCAAGGACTTGGGCCTGAAGACAACCTGGATCACAATGGCAGGCCTCTGGGTTAGAAGACATGACGAAAATACAACATGCATTCGGGGGGTTCAGGAGCCAAGCCGGGTGGGCAGCATGAGGAGGTGAGGGTGGAGTGCAGGGACAGTGACTTGGACTTGAGTTCTGTCGCAATGGAGAACCATGCAGGTTCTGAAGAACGGAACTGCTGTTCCTACAGGAGAATGACCACAGGCTCCTGTCATGTGGGGCTTAAAAATGGTGTATGAACTGAGAGAGGACAAACCCCAGAAAGTCCTAGTTGTGGCTGAAAACAGCATGCTGTTCAAGTAGAGGTTTTAGCGTTAAGAGATTCATCAGTGTGCAGCGATGCGGGTTGAAGGGAGGCACAAAAAGGTGAGGGCTCACTCAGAGGACGCTGAAAATACTTGCAATAAATGGAATTAACCTTGTGATACACATACAAGGGGGACCCCCCAAACCCAGAATTCATGAAAAATGGTGTATTCCAACATGTTTAAACTTCAGTCACCTCCAAAGTACTCTCCATTTTATGCAATACACCTGTTGAGACCATTCTTCCCTTCGCTTCTGCCGTTTTTGTTTCACCTCTTCCACATCAGCAAATCGTTTGCCTCAGGACTTTTTTCCTCTGGGGTGAGTCACTGGGGGTGAGACTGGGGGAGTACAGAGGGTGGGGCGTGGGGGTCAAAAACTGCTGAACACTCAGCGCAGTGTGGGCAGGTGTGCTCACACTCACCCATCAGGACACAGGCAGATGGGCTGAAGGAGTCTTCAACACAACATTCACTGAGGCCCAAAGCAGCCTCTCACAACAGTGCCAGCTGGTGCACCGATGCGGATGGGTTCCTAGATCACTCCCCTAGTGGAGGACGCCTGTCCTGCAAGGGGCTTGCCCTCCAGAAGATTCCAGGGCTTTTTCTAGGCCCTCCTCCTGTAAGTATCAGGAATGTTTTGCTAAAACGAGGTTGCTGGTTTCCTGTTTAGCTCTTCCTTCCCAAGGAGCAGGCACTACTCTCCCATCAGTGTCCGCTTGACAGCCCCATTTAGATGTCTACCGGACACCTCAGGCCGTCGTTTCCCAAACTGAACTCTTGACTCTTCCTCCCCAAGCCTATCCTCTCTATCCAGTAAACGGCAACTCCAGGCTTTCTGTTGCTTAGGCCTTTTAAAATCAACGGAATCTAGGTTATATACTAACCCATCAGCAACCCCTGCTGACCACAGGCGGCCCACTTTCCCCACCTCCACTGCTGCCCACCTAGACCAAGAGCACTGTCCTCTCATGCCTGGACTCCTCTTGGTCTCCCCAGCTCCGCACACACCTTTAAAAAGTTGTATCGGTAAATGACTTGACACCATATATGGAAAACCCTAGAGCCTCCACCAAAAAACTATTAGCACTAATAAATGAATTCAGTCAAGTTGCAGGACACAGAACCAACATACAGAAACTGGTGCATTTCTATACACCAACAACAAATGATCAGAAGGAGAAATTAAGAAAAAATCCATTTACAATTGCATAAGTATAAGATACCTAGGAATAAATTTAACCAAAGAAATGAAAGACCTGTACTCTGAAAACTGTAAATCACTGAAGTAAGAAACTGAACAAAATACTAGTGAGTGGAAGGATATATCTTGCTCATGGACTGGAAGGATTAACATTGTTAAAATGTCCTTACCAGAGTAACAGACAGATTCAATGCAACCCCTCCTAAAATATCAATGGTGTTCTTCTCAGAATTAAAACTAATCCTTAAATTTATATGAAACCATAAAAGTCCCCCCAAAACCAAATAAATCTTGAGAAAGAACAAAGTGGGAGGTATCCATTCTCCCTGATACCAAACTATACTACAATCTTAAAATAATCACACAGTAAGGTATTGGCAAAAAGTAAAAAAAAACAGTGGAGTAGAATAGAGAGACCAGAAATAAATCCTCACTTATATGGTCAATTAATCTATGAAAAAGGAGGCAAGGATCTACATGGAGTAAAGACAATCTCCTCAGTAAGTGGTGCTGGCAAAAATGGACAGACACATGCAAAAAAATGAAAATGGACCACTGTCTTACACAATATACAAAAAGAAGTACATTTGTTATAGAAGGTTCTACATATTTACCATATTTAGACTCAAAATGGATTAAAGACTTAAGTGATAGGCCTGAAACCATTAAACTCTTACAAGAAAACACAGGCAGTAAATTCCGACATCGCCCTTAGCAATCGTTTCAGATGTGTCTCCTGGAGCAAAGGAAACACAAGACAAAGATAAACAAATGGGACTGTATCAAACTGTAAAGGTTTTGGACGGCAAAGGAAGCCACCAACAAAATGGACAGACAACCTACTGAATGGGAGCAGATATTCGCAAATGGCACATCCAACAAGGGGTTAACGTCCAAAATATGTAAGAAATTCATACAACACCAAAAAATTTTCCAATTAAAAAATATCAGAGCGCCCTGGCGGGGTAGCGCAGTCGGTTAGAGCACCTTCCCGACTCGCCAAGGTCGCGTGTTTGGTCCCGTCAGGGGGCCTTTGAGAATCATCCAAAGAACGCATTTGGAACAACAATTGGTGTTTCTCTTTCTCAAGTCAATAACTTTAAAAAATTAAAAAGAAATTGGTAAGAATTGAAAAATAAAAATGTCAGAGGACCTGAGTTTTCCCGAGGACATACAGAAGGCAACACACATCAAAAGGTGCTCACCACCACCCACCAGCACAGCTGCGCGTACAGCCACCGTGAGCGAGCACCTCCCACCGGCCAACCGCAGTGCAGTAACGAAGAGGCGTCGCTGGGAAGAGGAGGAAAGGGAACCTTTGTGCACCACTGCTGGGACTGTCACTAGTGGAGCCACTATGGAAAATAGCACGGAGGTCCCTCAAAAAATTAAAGATAGAGTTGCCAAATATGTAGAACCCTCTGTAACACAAGTGCTTCTTCCAACCATACACAACAGTCTCAGACACGGTCAATGAATACAGACTGCTGTCCTTTGAAAATGTTTACTTTGAAAATAAATAAAAAATAAAAAGCTACATCAGCGTGTAATAATGTCGTATCAAAATCCTGTGGCCTTTTTCAGAAATCTAAAACTTTACAACGGCCGCAAAGTCCAAAACGCAATCTGATGCTCCGCTGCCCGTCCCCCGCTGCCGAGTGCGCGGCGCGCTCCCGCTTCCGCCTCGCCCGTTCCTCCCGCGACCCCCACCCCGGGACACTGACACGACGGGGCGCCCTCTCAGATCCTTCCGGCCCCTACCCACCAACCCCGCTGGGTCCCAGCTACCCGCATCCAGAACAGAACAACTCCGGGCACTGGCGCGCCGTCACTGTCACTCTACTTGTCCGCCGCACAGAGACTCTCCCCCCTCCGCTCCGCAGTGTCCGCTTTCCGACAGCAGGGGCTGGCTTCTGCTCGGTGGGCGGCACACAACCAGTGCCCAGTGAACCTTGTTAAGTGAAAGACCACTCTGTTGACAGACTGTAATATACTCTTATCTCTCTCGTCCCTCCTTACACAATTTGACCAACTTCACGTGCTGTTCCTACCAAAAGAGGCCATCAAATGGGGACATTATCGTTCGTTCAGCTCTGAGAAGGTGCTGGCACGGCGGAAGGTCTGCCGTGGCGGCGGGGAGAGGCACTGGGTGAAACCAGGAGCGCTTCGGGATGCTCCGCTTTCCAGGTGAGACTCGAGGAGGACGCGCTGCACTGAGACGGCAACGCTGAGCGCCGCCACAGCACTCACCTGGGCAATAGGAACCGCACACAGGGCCACCCCAAATCCAACGGCCACAGTTTTGTGCCATGGTCTCGTCGAGCCCGAGAAACAGCGCTTCTTCAAGTTAGCCGCGACAGGAACACACCGCCTGTACCTGGACACAAAGTCGAATTTAACAAGGCACAACCACCAGTTTGTAGAAGTCCCTTCGATTTAGTCACGGGGAGTCGAAACGCAACCTGGGGCCACGCGAGCACCTGCAGGGAGGCGCAGGGCGGGCCTCCCGGACGACAGGGCTCGGAGGGGAGCGAGGCGCCCCGCAAAGTCCGGGCCTCGCCGCAGGGACGCCGCCCCCTAGCGCCCGGGCACCACCGCCGTCCGGGAAGGCGGAGCCAAAGGCTCTGGAGTTCACCAGGTGCCAGGTGTGGACGTTTACGAGGTGGACCCCAAGCTTTTTAAACACTGCAAGCCCATACAAACGCTTCTGCAGGCGCGGTTTAGCTCTGGACCTCTGGCAAGGTGTCTGAGAGTCCCCGCCAGGAGCCTGGAGCCTGGAGCCCGCAGGTCCCGCGAGGGGGCCGTCAAGTTCCTGGGCTCTGCCCTCCGGGAGGACTTCATCAACCCGCCGCCTGCCCGGGCTTCGAAGGGCAGCGGGAACTCGTGGGCAGGCCGAGCCGCCCCAGGAAGACAGCCGGAGGTCGGGAGACTGGCTCTCAGCAGGTGGAATAGCGGAAGAGCCGTCAGTGAGGAACCGACCCGGGCCTGGCCGAGGGCGTGGGAGGCGTCTCTGGCCGGGGCAGAGGCGGGGCGCACCCTCAGACCGCTGAGAGGGGCGGGGCGCCGCGGCCCGCTCGGCGGAGGAGAAGCGCGAACCAGCAAGGCGGGCGCGGCGACCCCGGCCGGGCGCTCATTTGGTCGCCTCCCCACGCCCCTCCAGCTCTCCAACACCACCGCAACGGTACCTGAAAAAGGACGACACGCCTCGGGACAGCCAACTCCTCAGAGCAGCCATCCCGCGACGGACGGACGCCGGACGTACACGCCGGAAATGACGTAGCTTCGTGAGCGGGGGGGCGGGGCGCGGCCTCTCAAGAGGGCCGGGCCTCATGACCACGCCTCTGCCCGAGGAAGCAGTCGATATTGGACAGGCTGGGATGGAGGGGCGGAGCTGAGGGAAACGGCTTTAACCGCCGCACTGGGTACCCAACCGCCGGAGCTTCCGCGTGGGGCGTGGCCTGAGGGCGCGGAGTGGGCGGAGCGAAGTCGGCCGTCTTAGAGGCGGTTTGGACCGGGACTCGGAGCCCGGGGCCGGCCGCGCCGGGAGAGACCAGCCGGGCCTGGGGGCGAGGAGAACGGGAGGGGCGGGGAGCCGGAGCAGAGGCGCTGTCACTTCAGCACCAGGAAGTAGGTGGTCCAGCCGGCCAGCAGCAGCGCCCCGATGAGCACCGTGTAGCTGAGGAGCACGAAGGCCAGCAGCTCCCGCAGCAGCTGCAGCACGTGGATGGTGGACGAGGCCGGCATCGCCCTGCCCCGGAGGCTGGAGGACCTGTGGTGCAAAGGAGGGTTCCCGCGCACGCCCCGCCTCCAGCGCACACAGCCCTGCTCCAGGCACCGTGGAAGCAGGCGGCTGGGTTAGGTCCAGGTCCTCTAAAAAGTTACACTTTCCTAAGGCTAAGGAAGCCCAAAGTGCTGCTTTTTTTCGTAACAGCTATCTGGACTCTGTTTGCGTTTTCACTATAGAATTCTTTTAAACCAGAAGTTCCCCTCGTTCTTGGGCTCTGATCTGGATCTGGGCTCGGAAGACAACGCCGGCTGCCGCATTAGTCTTGATCCCCAGCCCTCTCCTCCCATCCACCTCCTGCATTTTTAATGCTATGAGTGCTGCTAATGGGCAAGTGGAGTCAAGCTTTCATTCCCCATCACTAGCCACAGCCCCGGCTGTCTGCTGCTTGGGAGGGGAAGAGAAGAGAGACCCACTCGGGGAGGGGGAAGGCAGACAGGCCCTCACTGCAATTCCCCTGGCCCCAAGGCCTGTCGATAGCAGAACTTGAGGATCTTTGCTTTGTGGTCCGGCATGCCAACCCTTCTGACCCACCAGGATTGCAGGAGTGTCAAGAGGTGGGTCTCGATTTGATCCTGAGCTTATCTCCTTCCCCATCGTGCATTTGTTCATCTGCTCCAGCCCACTGCTCTTTCCACAGACGGTAACCATCACAAACCAGCTCTTTACCTCCATCGCTGCCCTGCCCAGGAAATCCCCTCAGCGCCAGCCACTAGCTTCCCTCTCCCCATTTCACTCACTCAGCCAGGTTTCCAAGACTCCTGCTCCACGCAGCTCTGGGCTTCCGCCCGATCTGGTGTCCGAAGGTAGCTTGTGCGCACTCCAGCGATCTGGGCAGAGCTGAGGGATTCTCAGGCAGCAGCTGCACTCATCAACTAGGTGTGGTCTAGAGACCAATCGCAATCTCCACGTGGTCCCTGAGCTCCCAGGGAGCTGCGCACAGGCGGTCCCAGGCCAGGCGGGGCGTGGGCAACCCTGCCCGCCCTCTCTGCCTGGGTCACCACCCCTGTTCACAGGCTCCCAGGTTGCCTGCAAAGCTCCTGACTTAGATGGACTGAGCAGGCGGTACACTACGGGGTATTTCATGCCCCTTCTTGTCTGCCTTTCTGAATGCTGCGGGTGGGAGTTAGTCCAAATCCTTTTCTAACACCCATGTGGAGAGCAACCCCCATCCTACTCTCAGACCAGAAGAACCACTGTACCAATGATGTTCACCATGACCGCCCTACTAAGCAAAAACCGTTGTCTTAAAAAACGTGCAAACGTGAGCGTGCGTGTGTGCAAGGACGAGGAGTGGAGGACCGTTCTCCCGAGTGGCTCCAGTTCACAGACTGGGCAGGTTAGACTGGGCTCGTCATCACCGCCACCTTCCCAATGTACCCGCTTCCACTTTCAAGTCCCCCCAAAAGGAAGCAAAACGATCCAGTCAAGACTGCCGCAAATACAGAACAGACCTTTTCCCAGATGTACTAGTGAAAGAAAACACAAACTATGCTGCTGCTTATTTTGTTTTTGTACCAGTTTGTAGTCAGTTTTTTTTCTTGACGTTAAAAAAAGAAGCAGGCAGTGTGTACACCAACCCTTTTATCACCATTATCATCCAGAAGCAAATGGCCCTTTAATTTGATCAGCATCTCTTATTATCAAATCATTGCCCGGCCGCAGCTCAGCTGCAAACCAGAGCAGACCATTATCAAGCTGCTCAGGAAGTCAGTCAGTAATTGCTCCCCGAGAGAATTGGTCATCTCAAGGGCTTCTGTGTCCTGCGTAGTCACAGGGAAGAAAGTATGGCTGAGATTATACCCTCATCCCACACCAAAGGAACAGATGAAGAGAGAGGCTATTAAAACAGGCCAACTCTGCCCCGACCAGTGTGGCTCGGTTGGCTGGGTGTTGTCCCACAAAGTGAAAGGTCACCACTGGTTTGATTCCCAGTCAGGGCACATGCCTGGGGTTGCAGGTTCAGTCCCCAGTCAGGGTGCAACAAGAGGCAACCAATCAATGTTTCTCTCTCTTCCTCCCTGTCTAAAAAATACATGTTAAAAAAAGTAGGCCCATGCTCTTCCCCTTTACGTCTCACACCCTTCAAATGGATGTCTCCAGGCGGTTATGCATTCTAGTCCTTGCAGCCTCTGGTCACCACCCGATTTAGGCTATTTTACAGCAATGGAGGAACAACTGAGAAACATTATGTGGCTTGGAGTTCGTGTGCATTCATTTAGAAATATAAGGATCTGAGAAATGTTACACGACTGCCCTCTTCTCCGACCGTTTGACAAGAGGAACCCGGTTTCCAATAGCACGCCATCACGTTAAACCACACGATTCAGTGCACCAGGCTCCAGAGTGTAGTTCACGGACTCTGTGATGTCTGCATGCCTGTCTCTTGCCGTCTCTATCACAGCCCCTCTCCCTGTCTGCACTCAGTTCACTTTGCTATTTTAAAGTATTTCCTCTTGAACTCAGCTCTGCTGAATACAAACACTCCCCTCTGGTGACAGGCCAGTCTTTCACATACAACCAAGAACAAGAGGCAAAACAGCACACCATGGCCAATTATAACCGGTTTCCACTGAGGGCAGAGCTGGAGCAGACTGGGACTCAGGTAGGGTCTTCCCTTCCCACTTCTCTCCGAGAACTCGATGTGCTGGTCTTAATCCGCCTCCTTTAACCATTATGCTCTGGTCCACAGTTAAACTACAGTTCAAATTCTTTTTTCTCCGTTGGCTGAAATTCAAGTCTATAGTAAGACACAAAACAGTGCCTATGTGGACTTCTTTATCTATGCAGACTCCTTTTCTAGGGGACTGCTGGTATAGCAGGGCTGTCTACCCAGCAGACAAAAGTCCAGACATGATGTAAACAATCCACCCTGTCCAGGAATAAACGTACCATTCACTTACCCTTTCTCAGTAAGGCCACACTCCCTTGAGACAAAGACGGCTTCAAGTATTAAATGAACTGACACAAAGGCGTATAATATATAATTATCCACCACTTTCTATTTGCATACAAATGAAGCAATTGATGTTTTTGAGTCTTCTGAGGAATGCGTTTTCAGGTGCTGACCTAACTATCCTCTGAGCGGGCAAGGGGAGGGCCACGAGTGAATGCAGACACATGAGACACAGCTGAGCGACTGTTCATGGGCGAGAAACCGCAGCCAAGGAGACCTGACCGGACTTGAATTGAATCCCGTGAGCCAAAAGCACTGCGGGACAACGTGCGTTTCACTCTGCCAGGCAGCCGAGGCTGACAGACACGGGGCTGGAAGGCATAAACTAATCTCCCTGGGACGACGAGGGTCTGAGAAAGGAGTTTCTAAAACAGGAGTTGTTCTCATTAAGACCATTCCAAATACTGAATGCCAAGGCCATTAAGGACAAACAAATCTTTTAAATATTACCTCTTCTACCCCCCCACTCTTATAGTAAAGAGATTTAAAAATACATATATACAGAATTTAGCCCTGACCGTGTGGCTCAGTTGGTTGGGAGTCCTCCCACTAAGTGAAGGGCCGCTGGTCTGATTCCCTATCAGGACACAGGCCTGGGTTGCGGGTTCGGTCCCTGGTTGGGATGCATGAAAGAGGCAGCTGATTAACGTTTCTCACCCCCTGCCTTTCTCCTCTCTAAAAATAAATCTTTAAAAAAATGTATACAGCATTTCTCTTTCACTTCATAATACGCAATGTGCCTAACAGGAAAAACGTGTGGTTACTAATCAACAAGGGAACCCACACCTGGGGCAGGCACTGACTTTTGCCCCCCAGCAGAGAGGGGGATCGGCTAGTTTTGCTGGAGACTTGGGCTGTGAAACAATCATTTTGGCCTTAACTCCTCCAGATGCTTGGATCAGGCAGCTATACCCTACCCGTCTCTCCCACGGCCTAGCAGTCCCCGTGGGAATAGTGGCCACTGGACTCCGAATTCATCCACAAGCTGTGTCAGAGGTGACCAAGGTCACCAGACAAGAAATGGAATTGGGTGTTTTCAAATAGAGCAAACACAAGGGGCTGAGTGTGAGCGACCACAGAGAGCTACAGAAGTCCATGCGGTGGTTACCAGGGAGACAGAGCTGCAAGATGCTGAAGCAGCAAGAGTGCTGTCGCTCACAGCGGGGCCAGCTGGATGCTGGGCCCGTGATGGGCAGGGGAGGAAACGGCAACCTCGGCGGAGGCATCCACCTTTGCCGTGCCTTCTTGGAGTTAATAATGTGTGCACTAAGCAAGTGTCCTTGAATGGCTCAACCCTCAGGAAGCTGCCCCCAAGTATCACCTTCCTCCACGTCAAAAGCCCTGGGTGAGTACCACAGATGGAGCTGATCGGATAGATCATAAACTTGGTTTTGGGGAAAGAAGCTCCCCCAAATCACTTGCTGTATAGAATCCAACAAATCAAAAGCACAAGGAATCAAAACCTGCCTTAATGATCAGGTGAGAAAGAGAGCTGGCGACACGGAATATAACGTGCCACGCTGAGCGGGAAAGGAAATCTCACCTCGAGGCCACACTGCCTCTAGCCCCCCACGCCTGACCACTGCCCTGGGCATGCGGCTTCAAGAAATCCGGCTCTACTTATCAGGGGTTGGACTCCCCCTTTCATTTCCATTTGTAACCTGCTTGGACCCTGCTTTCTTTTTTGATGAATGGGCCCCATTTGTGTGGCTGTATAGATTATCCATCCCCACCGTCCTTAACGTATTTCCAGAGGTCTCTAATGAAGATCCTGAGCTTAGGACATTAAAAACTGGTATTTGTTTACCCAGGTTGTTCTCTCCCGTTCTTCTTTCTTCCTTTCCCTTAGGAACCCAAAAGAGAAGGAGAAAGGAGAGACCAGCATAATTTACGAGGCTGCCCCTAAAGCACATTCTGTACCCTGGCGTTCTTCCTCCACGGGGCTGCACTCCCCCCGCAACGCACTCAACGGGGCGCTGTACTCCACAGTCCGCAGTTCAGTGCGCCCTGAGTGCCCTACAGAGGTCTCTCCATCAGGGACTCTAGCCAGGTGGCCCCATTCATCAGCTTGGTGGTGGCGATGACATACTCTGTGCCTCCATCTTCCAACTGGGACAGAAAGCGCAGGGCAGCGATTTCGGCAAAGGTCACACCCCCGAGGAAAAAGACCAGGGTGACTCGGTTTTCTCCTGGCTGACCTAAAATTGAAACATTTCAGAATTAAGGGTATTGATTAGCTTCTCTTCCCACCTCCTAAAAATCTGCGTCATTCGTGAGAGGAAAGTCAAAGGTGCCTTGGGCAGACAGGTTACCTGAACCTCGGGCATGCGCCACTTTGCTCTCACGTGTCTTTTTCTAACTGCTAAGATGTCTGCTCTGAAGCTGAAAACCGCTACCCCTAAGGGAACGACGGGCTCCCGTGCTTATAATGTACATCAGCGACTGACAAAAGGGCTACACTGGACTCTGACTCCCAAGGACCTTACAAATGTGTTTTCCAGAGCAACTGCGTAACACGTGAAAGCCGCACTAACAGTGCACAGTGACCTGCCGGGCCCGGCCTCGGACTTACGTTTCTTCTGCAGCCCCGTGGGCAAGGGCTGCCGTTCCTCGAAGTGGGGTCCTGGGAGGATGCGGAGGACTTCCTCGATACTGCGCCAGCCGGGCCGGGAGAGCAGCTGGGCCAGCCGCACGCTGAGAGGGGCGTAGCCGCTGTACACGTAGGAGATGTCCGTGGGGTTCTGTTCAGCAATCAAAGGGGAAAAAAGCCTGTAGGTACAGAGCCTTGGAGCCACCTAACTGTGGCCTTTTGGTAACCCCAAATTATTTGTTTGAGGCCAAACCACAAGCAACCCTCCGTATCTCAGCAACCAGAGGTTCACGTTTGACTCACATCTTGAAAAGCCACGCAAAGCATCTCTAGGTGCTGAAGATGAAAATGTGTTACTTAGTTTGGCAAGAAACTTGCTGGAGGGTAACTGGGCAATTCCACTTGTCAGCACTTATCCTACCGAGGGGCTGGCACCCGGGGAGACTAGCCCAGAGCACCGACATGAACTGCCACGTCGTCTGAACCCGTAAAAGACCGGGAGCAACCTGAATTACGATTGCTGGAAGTCTGTCAAATCATAAGACAAGGTGCGTCCGCAAAACCGTTATGTAGCTATTACAAAGAACTATGAAACTCGAGGTAAGTCACAGGAAGTTCTTCAGGACAGAGTCCATGGTGACAGGGGTGGGGAGCGGTGGGCCAGGACAGGGAGGAGAGCCAAACTTTACATCACACAACACAGGAATTGAAGTCTCTATATTCCAACTGGGAAAAAGACAATCCAACTTTGCTACTGAGAAAGGAGACGGTCTAATTATTAGCTTTCATCGCACGATGCAGCCTAACGAAGTCCCTTACGAAAACCTAAGAGGAAATAAGAGAAAGAAACTGAGGAAGACTGGAATAGACAGTAATGTAAGGCGAGGTGTACCCTGCTTCGCAGAGCAACGGTACAGAACGGCACCATTTACGTGAAAGTGTTGGTGTACGCACAGACTCTTTCTGGAAGGGTGAGAATGGGCTGGGGGTAACGACAGTTGCATCTGAGGGGAAACTGGGCTTAGACGTGGAAGGAACCTAACTTTTCACCGTCTGCCTTAATTTTGCTGACTTTTCACTGCGCACTGTGTCTTCTGGGTCTTCTCTGCCCTTCTCCTTGGCCTGCTGAGCCCAGGGCGGACTTGCAGACTCTAGACCAATGTGCTCCACGCCCTCTGTTTGGGTTTGGCCCCTGGGAGGCACCAGATAAAGGTAGGCAGGCAGCAGTGAGGTCAGGGTCTTCTTGCCCGTGTCCTCTCTGTCACTCCCTGGAGGCTGGCTGTGTCCCTCTCACCCCTCATCTTGTGAGACAGCAGCTCCCTACAGCTCTTCTGCCCAGGTCTGGAACAGCCCCGTCTCCTTGCCCTCAGGCCTCGGCTGGTAGGGGCTGCCTCTCGCTGCCCCCCCCCCCCATCTTTATGAAACTCTCCTCAAACTGCCCAGTGTGAGAGCACCCTCCCGTTTCCTGACGGGGTTCTGCCAGACAGAACACACAAACGCATTGCTTTTTCACAAACATCAGAAAATTGTTTTTAGAAAGCACGGGGCTGCGTGGACCGGGTAGAATCCGTTGCCACTGCAGACTGCTCACCGGTAACTAGCTGAGCTGACGTGAAGACGGTGCCTTACCTGTTCATTCACGTCGTCCATCCAGAGGCGCAAGGTCTTCCGGATCGTTGGGTAACTGTTCCTGCCGCCCGCCTGCGGCCTCAGCAGGCCAGCCTTCTCCAGGTTGTGCAAGGTCAGGATGTGCTCGTAGCCGTACGTCTGCAAGAGAGGCCGTTTGGCCTGGACGTCAGATCAGGAGAAGGGTTTCTGCGACTTTCAAAATGGAGCTCTTCCCATCAATCGATCTGGCGTGTACTCTGGGCACGTCACTGCGGGCCAGGTAATGCCCGCCCCCGGGCACAGGGACACCCGCTTGTCCATCACGACCAGCCCAGCTCAGTTACTTCAGAGAGGGACTTAAAATGCTTGGAATCGGCGTTTATGGGCCCAGCCTAAGGGAGCACCAAATCAGTGACCGCTGGCCCTTCAACAGCACGGCTCTGCGCTGCCCAGGCCCGCTTCCGCAAGCACAGTTTTCACTGCACACGTACAGTGCTGTGAGTGCATCTCCTCCTCCTCCTGGTTTTAACAACACTGTCTTCTCTCTAGTTCAGTGTACTGTGAGAGTACAGCGTACTGTGAGAGTACAGCGTACGGCACACAGAACACACAAAACGGGTTAACTGACTAGCATGGCGTCGGTAAGGCTTCCAGTCAACGCTGGGCTATCAGCGGTTAGGCTTCCAGGGGGAATCCGAAGTACATGTGAATTTTCAACACCCACGCTGCTCAAGGGTCTGTACAGTATGTGTTTATATGGGATATAAGCAGCTATAAAAAGAATGAGGCAGATCTATACATCCTGATAAGAAAGATCTTGAAGGGAGGTGTGGGGAGGTAGGGAGGGTAAGGGAGGATAGACAGTGACGGAAGGAGACTGGACTGGGGCTGGTGAGCACACGATACAGTGTACAGATGACATGTTACAGACCTGTACCCCTGAAACCGATACAATTTTATTAAGCAATGTCATCCCAATACATTCAATCAAAAAGTATCTTGGGTATATTCTTAAGGGCAAAAAATATAATAATAAAATATTATGTATATAGAATTTTATTTTTGTTAAAAATTAGTAAGTCATAGCCAGCACTTCTATAGTATTTTCTGTGTGGGGAGCAGTATTCTGTTCTAAGAGCTTCACATACATTAACTCAGTCCTCCTTGTTATAACCCCACGACAGCGGTATCGTTATTGTCTCTATTTTACAGAGAAGTGCAAACAAGCTGGCCAAGGTCACACAGCTAATAACAACACAGCTGGGGCTCGGATCCAGCCAGTCTCGCTCCCAGAGACTGCACGTAAATGTTCTTTTATATAAAGAAAGAAGGCGATTGCAAGCAGACAAAGCCAACGCTGACCTTGGTCCTATCTGGGCAAGGAGCCGGGGCGGGAGTGGGGTGCAGGGAGGGTTACATTTTGCTCTGTGTACTTCTGCCTTACATGAAAAGGACCCATGTGTTATTTGTGTAATTTTTAAAAGGACAAAAACAAAAAAAAATTGAGCAAACATTTAGTTTTAACAGTAACGTACTTAACTGTGACTGGTAACAACAGATACACTGCCTGAGACACTTACAAACAGAGGGGTAATTTGAAAAGTAAACACTGCTGGGCTTCTCCTTAGTATAACGTAGCATAGTCTTGATTTCAGTGAGTCCCCTAAGGAATTATGCAAACTGTGCAGCGTTCCCTTCCTCCTTTCAATGCTGTCTGGTTAGGCGCATGGGCACTAGACCCCAGGGGCTGGGTTTCGGAGCTGACTTACTAGCTGAGTGACCTCAGGGGAGACACGCAACCACTCTGCGCCTCAGCTTTACCACCCATAACACGGGGAGACTCACGGGGCTGCTGTGGGGATCAAATGGATGCCGACAGAGCTCTCCCCTAGCGCCTGGCACCCAGCAAATGCTCCATAGACTTGATGGTGGTGGTGGTGATGATGGTGGTGATGGTGGTGATGATGGTGATGGTGGTGATGGTGGTGGTGGTGACGGCAGGGTGGTGATGGTAGTGGTGGTGATGGTGATGGTGATGGTGGTGATGATGGCGGTGGTGATGATGGTGGCGATGGTGGTGATGACGCAAACACAGCACGTAGTGACTGACACTGTGGACAACCCCTCCAGGTGTTAAAAAGTGCGAAAGACAGTGGAAACTGTACCAAAACGGCAGATTTGGGAAGTTTTTTTTTTTTTTAAAGTTTTCTCCCTTGGCAAATCCGTCATTAAACACCATACTGACCTGGAGAATTTCTCGTTTGTAGTAATCCAAAACTTTTTGTTTGAGTCCACTGTTGCACACAGACTGGAGGCAAATTAGTCTTAACACCTTGATCAGAGGGTGCTTTTGAGCGATACAATCCTCGACGTAGCTGTTGGCCTGGAAGGCAAGTACAGACAGATGTGCACCAGCCCCTGGTTTGGGGACCTCAGGGACTCGCTATATACTATTCTTCTTCAAAGTCAGATAACGGAGCTCTGTGGGAGAAGGGCTCACTCTCCCCACATTCCCTAAGCCCCCCCAGCCCCTGCCACCCACCCCTAGTCACCAGAAGCACCAGGCCCTGTGGCCACGCTCGGCCACCTGGATGCCCGTCTGGACACCCCTGTCCCTGTGCACTGCCTCCCGAGAGGCGTGCGGGCCTAGTCTCCCCCCGCACAGCAGCAATTTACCACAAAGAGGACTGTCTCTAGACGGTGGAAATTTTCAAAGATTACATAATTTAACTTAATTCATAGAGGTGAGTATGTTTAGAAATTCTTTGACCATGTCTCTCTAAAAGCAAATACCCTCGGCCGCCTGGCACAGCCCTTCCAGCTCCTCCACTCCAGGGGCTGGGCCTCGCCTCTCTGTGACGCAGAAAGAGCCCTCCACAGCGTGATGCTGAATGTCTGTCACTTGATAAGACATGCATGTTCACATTTTGCATTTGCTCTTGAAAAAAGCAACACACTGCGGTCAAAACTGCTGCTTTTCTAGCTATAACCGTGTGTTTGGCGAGCAGCCATTATTTGTTTGACGGTTTCACCCTTCACCTACCTTATCGGTGTCTATTCCAGACATAAACTCCTGCTCCACCGTCAGCTTATCGAAGAAGTCTTCAGAAGCTAAAATGTAATTAGGAAATTTGCAACTTAGAGAGATTAAATAAACGTCCATTTATTTGAGCAGCGTGCTTCTACGGACAGAACACAGTGAAAGGAGAAGACATGGGAAAAAGCAAGCAGGCAAAAGGCTGAAACTGCCCCCCGATGGGGATCCTGGAAAAGCACGGCCACCCTGCAGCCCTGTGCTCCCCGTCACACGGAGATGCAGTCGGCCCGCTCCCACCCCCGGGCCATCCTCACAGTTCAAATACGGATCTCAAAAACTTTGCCTGGGTGTCAGAGAGAGCTCTTTTCCCCAGAGTATTTCATCATCAGATTCAACCCAGTTTCAACTGATTTCTATTAACAAGGGAAGACTCGACTTTCCGGCACTGCTCTGCATTTAAGATTCGGAGTGTACTTCATAATCCAGGCCCCGACCAATCTCCTTCCTATGCAGCTTTTACAGCCTGCGTTTTAATGAATAAACTTGCCTTCGGTTTAATATACATCATCCACACTCTTTCAAAACACTCACTGCATGCTGGCTACCAATTCTGCAGAAAGTTCAAGTGAAAAACAAACAGAAACAGAAACATCACATTGCTCTAATTAAATCACTCTGAACAACAGCAAAAAATACTAGACTAAAAACTTCACTGCCTCAGGTTATAGTGGCAAACTTAGGGAAGAATTTTTTCTTATTGATATTCCAAAGATTTTACCATATGATTACATCATTGTACTAATAAAAAGAAACGTGTTAACCACAAATGGCACGCGCTTAAATGTGGACCTCTGTGCACTTAACAAGGAGGATCACAGCGGTGCCAATGACCAGACCGCCCCCACGACCCCGCGGCACTCACTCGTGATGTCTTTGATCAACTCTGCGATCGAAGTGTGGTTTGCGAGCGAGCCCCTCGCCGCCTGCATGTGGGGCAGCTGGGACACGAACTGCTTGATCTCCCCCACCGTCTTGGCGTTGTGCCTTTCCTGAAGCGGGCAGGACCATCGAGAAGGGAAGATACTTTAGGAGCTCTGTTCTTCGTGTAGCTCAGTGATGTTTAGTTTATTCTTATTTTTTTAATTTTTTTCACGCAGATGATGCTTTACTTATTGAGTTGTACACTTGAAACCTGTATGTTTCTATTAACCACTATCATCCCAATAAAGCCGATTTCAAAAAAAAGAGTTCTGGGTCCCCACACCCTATGGTAGAGTATCCTAGGCACCCCCAACAGTCATCTAAGGTGTAGTTTCCTGGGCCCACAATTACCTTAAGTAGTATTTCCTGGGCTTAGGCTCTATTAATTTAGAATTCCCCGCCCCCCCCCGCCCCGCCCATTACCGAAAGCAGACTATCCTGGCCCAAACAATCGCCTAAGGTGGGTTCCCTAGGCCCCCTCAGTTACCTAAGGTGGAGTCCCTGGCCATGCAACACCTGAGGTATACTGTCCTGGCCCCTAACAATCAGCTGAGATGGGATTCCTGGGCCCCCCCAGTCATAACGCAGATTCCTCAGGCTCACAATCAGCTAAAGTAGAGATTCCTGGGCTGCCACGATCACCTAAAATTGAACATCCAAGGTGACCACAATTACCTAAGGCAGAATTTCCAGGGTCCCCAGTCTCCTAAGGTTACGATTCCTGGGCCCCTATAATCACCTAAAGCAGAGTTTCCTGACTGCCCCCCCCTTCTAAGGTAGTGTTTCCTGAGCCCCCACAGCCATCTAAGAGTTCCTACTAGCAAACAGGGGCTTAGGCTGGGCTGGAGCCGGCACAGCACTTCACAGCGATTACTAGCAACCAACTCCATTCACACAGAGCTCGCCTGGGGGGGTGTTGCACCAACACCCAGGGCCTCTCTCCTCCCCGCATTTTTTAAAAAAAATATATTTTATTGATTATGCTATTACAATTGTCCCATTCCCCCCCTTCACTCCACTCCATCCTGCACACCCCCTCCCTCCCACATTCCCCCCCATAGTTCATGTCCATGGGTCATACTTATAAGTTCTTTGGCTTCTACGTTTCCTATACTATTCTTACTCTCCCCCTATCTATTTTTTACCTATCATTTATGCTACTTATTCTCTGTACCTTTCCCCCCTCCCCCTCCCACTCCCCTATTGACAACCCTCCATGTGATCTCCATTTCTGTGGTTCTGTTTCTGTTCTAGTTGTTTGCTTAGTTTGCTTTTGTTTCTGTTTTAGGTGTGGTTGTTGATAACTGTGAGTTTGCTGTCATTTTTACTGCTCATATTTTTTATCTTCTTTTTCTTAGATAAATCCCTTTAACATTTCATATAATAAGGGCTTGGTGATGATGAACTCCTCTAACTTGACCTTATCTGAGAAGCACTTATCTGCCCTTCCATTCTAAATGAAAGCTTTGCTGGATAGAGCAATCTTGGATGTAGGTCCTTGCCTTTCATGACTTTGCATACTTCTGTCCAGTCTCTTCTTGCCTGTAAGGTCTCTTTTGAGAAATCAGCTGACAGTCTTATGGGAACTCTTTTGTAGGTAACTGTGTCCCTTTCTCTTGCTGCTTCTAAGATTCTCTCCTTCTCTTTCATCTTGGGCAATGTAATTATAATGTGCCTTGGTGTGTTCCTCCTTGGGTCCAGCTTCTTTGGGACTCTCTGAGCTTCCTGGACTTCCCAGAAGTCTATTTCCTTTGCCAGATGAGGGAAGTTCTCCTTCATTATTGGTTCAAATAAGTTTTCAATTTTTTGCTCTTCCTCTTCTCCTTCTGGTACCCCTATGATTCGGATGTTGGAATGTTTAAAGATGTCCTGGAGGTTCCTAAGCCTCTCCACATTTTTTTGAATTCTTGTTTCTTCATTCTTTTCTGGTTGGATGTTTCTTTCTTCCTTCTGGTCCACACTGTTGACTTGAGTTCCAGTTTCCTTCCCATCACTATTGGTTCTCTGTACATTTTCCTTTGTTTCTCTTAGCATAGCCTTCATTTTTTCATCTAATTTGCAACCAAATTCAACCAATTCCGTGAGCTTCCTGATTACCAGTGTTTTGAACTGTGTATCTGATAGGTTGGCTATCTCTTCGTTGCTTAGTTGTATTTTTTCTGGAGCTCTGATCTGCTCTTTCATTGGGGCCATTTTTTTGTCTGGGCGTGTCTGTTACTTAAAGGGGTGGAGCCTTAGGTGTTCACCAGGGCGGGGTAACCCTAGTCGCTGCACTGTGATGCTGTATGTGGGGGAGGGGCCAATAAGGAGCAATGGCGCCTGCTCCACTCTCTGCCGGATTTCAGTCACCCCCTCCGCTACCCACAAACTGGGCCTCTCTGGTGCTCCTTCCCGAGTGGGTGGGTTTGTGTACGTTCTGGGACCCTGTGGGTCTCTCCAATGAACTCTCCTGTGAGGCTGGGAGTTTCTCCTACTGCCACCTCAACCCCCACAGGTGTTTTCAATCAGTGGTTTGAGGCTTTATTTCCCCTGTGCTGGAGCCCTGGGTTGTGGGTCTGTCACCTGCTCCACAATCCGCCACCTTGCTGGGTCCACCAGCCGCCGCGTTGCTGCGAGTCCTCTCCGCCTGGCTGCCCATCTCCGCTCCTCCTACCACTGGTCTGGATGAATGTTTCTTCTTTATTCCTTGGCTGTTGGACTTCCATACAGTTTGATTTTCAGGCAGTTCTGGTTGTTTTTTGTTTTTAAACTGTGGTTGTCCTTCTTTTGGTTGTGCGAGGAGGCGCAGTGTGTCTACCTACGCCTCCATCTTGGCCAGAAGTCCTGATGTTTAGTTTATTTTAATGTGACAGAAAGAATGGATACAAATAAGTCAGCTCCAATCCTAATCCAGCTCCAACATCACATAGAAAAACAGAAAAGGAAGGTTCGCGGGGCCTGCGCGTGGCATTAGTACCTCCTCGGAGAGCAAACGCCCACGGTTTTCTCGTCCCAGGTGCTGGCCCATGCTGTGAGTGTCTGTGGGGGGCGGTACTGGGTAAACCGCAGACACTTCAGAGGAAAACACTGAACTGAAAACATTATGTTAAGAGGGGAACGTGAACACCAGGAAGTTCCCTCTATAATAAGAAAAAATCCATTCTTCCTACTGAACCGCGGACTTAAATATTGTCCATGAACCAAGGGAACCTTGCTTAGTGATGAGAAAATGTTTTTCCACAAAACTGAATCATTTAGACCAAAATAGCTTCAGAAACAGGAAAATCAATTAATGAATACAATTCCTAAGAAAGAAGAAATCTGGAAATACCGACTCAGTGGAAAACTAGTTTTCAAAAATTCTCCAAGTTCCTGTCTGTAAGACCTAGTATTCAGCCCATCATCTCGCTGATTTCCCACCTTTCCAAAATGAGCTCAACCACGAACCAAACAGGGATGGGCGGGAGGCAGTGTGAACGTGGTAACGAGGCCACCAATGTAAAAGCCCCAGGCTCCGGGGACCTCGCCGTCATTATCACCAGGCATGCCTGCAGGGGTCCCCTTCACGGGCATGTCGGCCAAACTTGGAGTTCTCACCCCAAACTGCAAGTTCTATCCCAGAGGATCTTTTATTTATAGTACAGCTGGCTTCCTCTTAAGGAAGGTTGGAAATAATGAAAAAGAAGGGAAAACAAAGGTTTCTGTCAAAAGGTGGTAAAGTGCAAACACTGTCTCGAGCCCCAGAAAAGAGGAAGGGGGAGAAAAACTTAATAAAATACCTTTTCTCACGGGCCTGGGAGGAAGCTAAAAGGAAACCTGGCTGGACCTGTGGGCAGCTCCCACGGCCTGGTGGCGGGCAGTCCAGCCTGGGATAGGCGCAGCAGGAGGACAACTGAGCTGGCTCACCTCGAACGCTGCTGAGATCACCTTGGCTTTCTTGCTCAGCACGGAGCCCACCGCGTTGAAGTTCTTGTCCCGGATCTCCGCGTACAGCTCCTCTGCGGAATTCAACTGAAGCTTCTTGGCTTCTGTGGGAAGATCCTTACCGCCGTCGCCCTGCTTCTTGGGTGCAAATTTCTCTGGAGGTAACTTCACATAACCTGGGCAACGTGGAGGGAACGGGCACCCGTGTGCATTTTCTGGAAGAACCACTCTGGTGCCCGGGCATGAGGCAGAGTTCTCCCACTCAGGAAAGATGTGAGCCGCCTTTACCAAAAAACGGTGCACGGCGTTGAGGTTTTGATCTTTCCATTATCAGAGTATACTCTGATCATAAACAAATAAATCAGGATTCTTATTAAAGTTGTCTCCAGTTTTAAACGCTGACAGAAACAAACGAACATCGTGTGGGCCAAAACCAAATCACACGCGTCTGTGACCCCCAACTAAAAATCTGTGGAGCCTAAACCCCTGCAGGCTTCCATCGAGGGTCCCCGGCCTCCCGAGTCAGCCTCGCCCCTAGATTCCCGTCCCCGCCACGTTCTCTGCTTTAGCTGGCTGGTCACCTCCATTCCCTGCTCAGCCCGGCTGCCTGCCCGTGGCCACCACTCCCCTTTCCAACCTCTCCCCAAGGCCACCTCTCCCACAGCTTCCCCGCACAACTGCCGGCCGTGAGCTCCTGTCCTATCCAAACTGCAGTGTCACTTGTAGCTAACCCTGGGCCTCTGCTCACAGGGGACAAGCACAGTCCTCCCACAGCACACCCTCCCAGCCCTGGTGTGACCGACAGCTCGCTCGGATGCTGCTTACCTCTAGTGTCTAAGCGTCAAAAGCAGTATTTTTATATTTTCAATCATTTTCTCACTTATATGCAAAGAAAACACCTTAAAAAAAAATGACCTTCTGAATGTTTTTATCAGGTGACCTATTGGTAAAAATAGACGACACTTTACTCACTGTTCTGAATGCCATAAATTTCATCGATGAGTCCTTCGTACGTAAGCTGAGTGGCAAGAGGTGTTAATAAATCCACGTTTCGATCGAGCAACAAGAGATTATCGAAAACAGGAAATATTGAATTTTGGCTTCCTGTGAACTCTCTCTTCATCCTGATCATCATATTGGCCACTTGCTGGAAACAAAACAGTGGATTAGGCGGGACCCTCCCGGGAACCAGCAGATTTTAAAATTCAGCTCAAAACAGAAAGGCAATCAAAAAAGTAACAGAAGAGAAAAACCGTGCAATAGCGAGGTCAGTAAGAAATAAGCGGCGGCAGAAAAGCACGCTCTGTTGGCTGAGCACTTGGACTGCCGCTCCTGTATTTCTGTCCTGGCCTGCTTCTGTTGTTCTGGCCGTCCCATTCTGTAAAGCTGCCACGAACATGAACTCGTGAATACCGAGCCACCGCTCGCAGGGGAAACACGGGGCGAGGCTCCCGCGAGCTCTGGGCAGATGGGACCTTGTTTCACGTGCTTCTGTTCGAAGATAATTTGTTGAGTAGATACTGGTGATTCACTGACATTGAACCCACAGCCAACAGCACCATCACTCACGCCTGAGTGAAGCTAACCTAACACTCGGGGGCACTAGACAGCACGTTGGCACTGTGCTTGGGGGCTGTTTTAACAGCAAAATCACCAACAACAAGCAAGAAATGCAAAAAAAAAGTGGCATTAAGTAGTGCATGGCCACGTTTAGTGGCAGAGAGGATACTGTTTGCAGTAGGAGCTGAAACGAGGCAGAGCACCGCTTTGGTCAACTCCGGCTGCTCACATGCACGCTGGGCACCTCAAATGCTTTGCTGCTCTGGGCAGGTCCACAAAACACCGCACAGCCATTCGGGGTTATGAACACACTTTAGCAAGTAGGCGAAAAAGGATTGATGGGGCTCGTTTGTAAATGGCTTCCCACTCCTCCCCCCTTTCAGGGTGCTAGGGGGCTCCTCCTTCACCACCAGACTCGCGTGTTTCTCACCCGTGCGCACTCTCCTTTCCCGAAGATCTGGGGGATGGTCCCATACAGGGCCTGCAGGGTCATCAGCCCCTTGGCTGCGTGGTAGAGGCTGGTCTGGTCACTCTCCAGGTAGCACTCCTGCGGGGAGGAAGCGCCCATTAGGGTTACTATCAGGCCCCAGTCATCGGGGTGCCCACCTATGTCCGGCACCAGGGCTTGGCAGTGGGTAAGACAGTTTCTACCTTGCTGGGGACACAGGAGATGGGACCCAAGTGCCTTTTAAAAAGCTGCTGTGTGGCACTTCACACCACAAGGCGAACAGCTCAGCTATCAGGGTACAGCCATGGAAGCAACTCTCCTGGGGCAGAACCTTCTGGAAGGAAAGTGTTCACCAGGCATGCCAGCTCTTAGTTTATACCGCTCTTGCATAAATTACTGATGAATGAAGAGACTTACACGGGTTCCCTCATTCGCTGTGGTGACTGCAAACTTTGGTAGGACGTTTTGGGAGGGCCCCAGGCTAATATACACAAATGCACATATTCTCTCACCCCCAAACTCCCCGATGAGCACACAAAAGGACGCTTTGGATTTTTACAGACATGAGGCAGGTTTTCAGATGCACCAACAGCCATAATATCGTGAGAAAGGAAAAAGGATGGTTGAACAATCTTAAAAGTATGATCTTGATTTTACACACTGTATTTTACTTTATAAAATACACAAAGTGTGTTTTGTCAAGTATACAAAAATATACTTTTATTTTTGCATTGTAAAACAGCTAAAAAGATACACATAGTGAATAACAATAAAAATTAAAAAAAAATAAAAATAAATGAAATCTTTAAACAAACAAACAAAAAAAGATAAACATAGAACCAGCAGAGAAGGGAGAGAGGGAAGCTATCAACTCGGACACTGGAGGGTAAGGGCGCAGGTTCTGGGCTCAGGGGCCCTGATCCGACCCCACCCCACTGCTGTCACTTCCCAGCTGGCCCCTAGGTAGCGAGATAACCTCTCTGTGCTTCAGTGTATTCCTCTGCAGAAGGGAGCATATTCCACACAACGTAAGGGCTAAGTGAGAAAAATACTTATCAGCGTAGCTTTAGGATTAGCACCTGAAACGTGTTCAGTGCTTAATAAATGTCAGCTTTGACTGCAAATCATTTGCATATTTTACAACCATCACCCACTCACAAATGGAGCTCTAGAGTGCAGAGCCGGGAGGGAGGGACAGGGATGGCCGAGGGATCAAGGAAGAAAAGGTGGCTGGCTCTTCCAAGTCCTGCGTAGCTTACGGTTTCACTGACTACGACAGGCCAAAACCAAGAACGTCGACAGACGTACTTTCTGCCAAAATTACTTAACACTCCTGACTGGAGCAGAGGTAAGAAAAAGTTCAAGAAAAAAATATTAGGGAATATATCTCAAAAGAGCATTTATTTTTTTTAACTTAAAAATTGTATTACCACCAAAACATTTTTTATGACTCTATTTTTTAAAAAAGATATACAAATTAACTCACTTTGCTCTAACATGATTGGCACTGGGGTGACTGTACTAATATCTCAACTCTATTTGGCATGTGCAAAATTCCACGTGGTATTTCAAGCCAAGAGTATTTTGGGAAGGCCAAAAGCTAATACCCATTAAATAAACATAATTTGCCCTGGCTGGAGTAGCTCAGTGGATTGAACACAGGCCTGCGAACTAAAGGGTCACTGGTTCGATTCCCAGTCAGGGCACAAGCCCGGGTTGCAGGCCAGGTCCCAAGTATGGGGTGCGTGAGAGGCAACCACACACTGATGTTTCTCTGCCTCTCTCCTTCCCTTCCCCTCTCTCTAAAAACAAGTAAATAAAATCTTAAAAAATAAATAAGTGAATACACATAATTTCTGACCTTGCAAAGTAACTTTTCATATTGTTTTTACAAAGGTCATAGATTTTGTACGTGCTGGGTTTCATCCATACAAACTAAGGTCACACTATGCTTAGCACTGTCACCGAGCATCAGACCGGGCAGCACTCGAAGCCCTGCGGTTTGCACAGTGCAACACTGGAGACGGTCCTCACCGTGTCCCGCAAACACAGAAAGGTCCAGAGTGCCTCCGGATCCAAGGAACGCTAAATCATGCTCACAGTTTAAAAAGCACGTAACTAAGCAAAACGCAGCTCCATCAGAAATCAGGTTTGAATTTAAGACTCGGCAGAACTAGCGTTACCGTCCAGGCAAAATGCTTGATATCTAAACACAATCCTTAACTGAATGTACAAAGCCCAGGGCTTGAAGATCTGAGCCGAAAATAATTCTGTGCTTCTCTGCAAGTCCCTAATTAAATAAACAGGAGCTCGCTCCTGGACAGGTTTTGTCAGGCCAGGACAAGTCCTCCTCAGCGGCTGCCAATTCACATTCATTACGCGGATGTGAATAACTGTAAGCGAGGACACCGTTACAGAGGTGTGATAAAGTGAACATGGCAAAATGTCAATTCCAGGATCTGGGTGATGGGTGCGTGGGTGCTCCCAGTACAATTCTTCCAATTGTTCGTATGTTTGAAATTTCTTATGAAAAATCTGCACCGTCGCTGGAGCAGATTCAGTGCAAGCAAACCCGTGGGGAGCGCAGAACAGAAGAGCCCTGAAACTCTGTTACCAGATGCGCCACTCATGCCAGCGAGTTCTGCCCAAGTTAACTTTTTTTTATTGTATTTATTTTATTTTCAGAGAGAGGGGAAGGGAAGGAGAGAGGGAGAGAAACATCAATGTGTGGTTGTGTCTTGCACATCTCCTACTGGGGACCTGGCCCGTGGGCATGTGCCGTGACTGGGAATTGAACTAGAAACCCTTTGGTTCACAGGCTCGGGCTCAATCCACTGAGTTATACCAGCCAGGGCCCAAGTTAACTCTTAAGGTGGTGACCATTGTAACAACATGCTGGGGGACAAAAAGTTTCACATGATGGTCTGTAGGACACCAGTGTTTCTCAAAAGTTCTAGTCTCCAGCCCTGACTGCTGTGGCTCAGTTGGTTGGGCGTTGTCCCATGGACAGAGGGGTCACAGGTTCGATTCCCCATCGGGGCACGTGCCTGGGTTGTGGGTCAGGTCCCCAGTGGGGGACATCCGAGAGGCAACCGATTAATGTTTCTCCCACACATCGATGTTTCTGTCCCTTTTTCTCCCTCTCTTCCCCTCTCTCTAAAAATAAATGTTAACAAATCTCTTCTAAAAGAGGGTATGAGCTGTAGCTGCATAAACTCTTTATGGGGCGTTAAAGCCCTTAGTCTCTGGAAAACAGGCTGGCAGTTCCTCACAATGTTAAATACAGAGTTTAACCATGTAGCCCGGCAATTCCTCTTGCAGGTACATCTATGAGAAATGAAAACACGTGCACACAAACCCTGCGTGACTGTTCACAGCGTCATCCCAGACAAAAAGTCATCCGCTATCCACCACAGATAAATGGCAAACAAAGTGTTGGATGTCATTACAACGGAATGCTATTTGGCAATAAAAATCAATGAAGTACCGATACATGCTATAACATGTTGTAACATAGATGAACCTTGAAAGTATGATGCTAAAAAAGAAGCCAGACACAAAAGACCACATATTCTAAGGTCCACTGATAAGAAATTTCTAGAATTGGCAGATCCACACAGGCTGCAATAAACGAGTGTTGCCAGTGGATGGGGCGGGGGGATGGGGAGTGGCTGCTGATGGCCGTGGGTTTCTTTGGGGGTGACGAAAATGTCCCAGAATTAGACAGCGGCGATAGTCGCACAACTCTGTGAGGATATTGAGAACTGCTGAATCGCACACTTACCAAGGGTGAATTTTTGCTATGTGAATTATGCCTCAGTAAAGCGATTATTAAAAGATTTAACTACCTTATACCTTACCACTGGAAACGCCCACGTGATAAAATGTATTATAATTAAAGTTAAAAGACAAGCCACACACTGGAGAAGACACTTGCAACTTTTATAACCCACAATGGTTAAGTATCCAGAATATACGAGTATAAAGAATTCCGCAAAAAGAAAAAATGGGCAAAGAAAATGAACAAGCACTTTGCTGAAAAGAAAAATCTTAAACATTAGTATACCTATGAAAAAGCTCAGTTTCCCCATAACCAAGGAAATGCACATTAAAACAATAGCTTTGACACTGTCTTCCTCATAAACTTAGCCAAAGTTCACGTCCGACATTAAAAAAGAAAACACCAAACTTACTTTGAAAGCACCCTCTGATTCCATGGACAAGAGGTCCCCGTCGAAGGGGATGAGGTCCAGGCTGTACTCCTCCCTGTGAATAAAGGAGCCCAAAACGCCCAGGTCCTTCAACCGCTGCTCACACAGCAGGCTCCGCCGGGGCACAAACAGAATGTGGAAATCCCTCGCCGGGCCCCGCCTGTCTTCACTGCAAAAGAAGTGCCGTTTGTCAGCTCGGGCACACTTCGGGGTCACAGGCTGTGCTGCTTCTGTTACTCCCAGAGCCTGGTCCTATGCTGGGTACACAGCAGGCACTAAATAAATGCTGGCTGGATGAAGACACCAGTGTTGACTTTCAGACCCCGGTTGCTGCAGTCGCTCTGTTTTTTTCCTCCCTGACGGGAAAGCAGCATCGATCCCCGGACAACTTTGTAAATGCATTTTCTAGCTTCCTCTTAAACTATTTATGGGGCATTAAAGCTCTCAGGTTTATTGAAACAGGATATCTGTGTCTTCATGACAACAAATGGCTTTTTAAACCAAACCAATGCAGCAATACAGAGTCTTAAATTAAAACGAAAGATCATTGCTGACTCCAACCTCTACTCTCCTGATCGGTGAACCTCCCAAAATAGCACAATTGCTTTTACGGTTTTCGGGGCCACATCAATCCCCTGCACCGCAGAGCGCAGACCGGGCAGGACGACTTCCTCCCCAGAGGGATGCAGCATGAAACTGTACTCAGCTCTCACTTGCTCTGCTTACGAGATTCAAGCACACTATATTCAGTATATTGAAAGAACAATCGTTAGAGGTTTTTCTTTTTAATTAGGGTCCCTTGTACTGATACAGGTCCAAACAGTCCGCTGTCCTAAAACAACAGGGTTACACGATGACCCCACTCTCCAGCTGTCTGAACAGGTTCAGGTTTCGCATGCCCCCTCTTATCCTTTCCTGCCTGCCCCAGGTTCCCAAAGACCACCTCCCAGCGCACCGGCAAGAGAATGGAGTTGCAATGAGGGGCTTGGCACCTGAACACCACCCGAAGGGCCATCCTCTTGTGGACCAAACATAAGCTCTGAGAAATACCTGAGCACATTTTCAGCAATTATATCCATCAGTTCTAGCCGGGGTCTGACAAAAAAAATAATATTCTTCACATCAGCTGCCGGCAAACGACTTCCTTTCAGGGTGAACATTTTTTCCACTTCGTGCTCCTAGGAAAACACGCACATGAAAGGTCAACGAGAAGCCCGTCTTCACCTGTCATATCCAGACTCAGACGTCATACACTCCCCCAGTCAAATGCACTTAACACTGAATTAGCCAAAGTTGGATTCTCCAAAGCCAGACGTACAAAGCACCAAGTTTCAGGGTGAAGCCACTGCTCATTGCATCAGAATTCACGTGACACTCACATACGGATAAACTATCAAAGACACCAGGTCACGGTCACCTAATGCAACTTCCCTAAGATCAGAGTCGGCATAGCATCACAGGCCAAAGGACCACTGCATATGAAATGTTGGTCACAAATGATGTCGGTGTTTAGAAAGGCCAAACAAGAGGAAATGCAAAAATCCTACTATTAGTACTAAAGTGCAGAATCATTAATCCCCGAATAAAACCCGAAGAGCTCATGTACCTTCAGCAGTGAATACTGTGCAATCAGCCCAAATGGTCCTGTGAGGTATTCATCCCAAACTATTGCCTGTAAGAGGGAGAAGAGAAGCATTCTCTTATTACGGGTAATCTCAGGCATCTCGACAACAGCAACAGAAAACAGCAGTCACACATAGTAGGACCATCTGCTTCCAACTCTGAATTAACACAAATTTGAACAGGCTCTGACTACACTCAATCCCGCAGGCCTAAAGAAAAACTGCAAGGACAAGCGATGCTACTGCTGGGCCAAGGTGAACTCCTGTCCTCAACAGAGAGAAGCAACTGTGCTCTGCTGTGTGTCTATAATCAGATCGAACCATTTGTTAACTGCCAGGGGCAACGGTTCTATCTAGCATTGCATGTATAACCATGTAATCCAATTACATAAAATTAAAACCTCTAAGGTAGGTGTTACAAATCTTACTTCGACAGAAGAAGAATTTTTAAAAGGTTCACAAAAGGTTCACTAACACATCCAAGTACAGCATAAGGGAGTGAGGCCTCCAACCTAAGGACTTCACGCCCCGCAGGTCATTGCTCTGAGCCCCTGGAGCCCGTGGACGGCTAGATTCCAGGGTCATTTCTTTTTCTCTGAACAGATATTTTTGTTGAGATAACTGTAGGTGATGTTTTGTTGTAAGAGAGATCCCTGGGACACTTCACCCAGTTTCCCAAAGGTAAGGTTTTACAAAACTAGACTTCAATACCGCAGCCAGGATGGTGACGCTGATCCAACCCAGGATCCTGCGCGGATTTCAGCACCATTTCTGGAGCTTGAACTGGGGTTGTTAGCCTGCTTTCTTCTTACTCAATGGCTGCGAGCGCCCACACTACCTCTTGGGTTTCTAGTCTTTCCAAGACTGACTCCTGAGTTTCCTCAGTTCTCCTTTTTCTGTTCAGAATTGTACTGCCAGCCGTTTAGGGGGACTAAGAAATCCTAAGGGGAGAGGTAATATTACCCAAAAGAAACTCTACCAAGTCCCCGTTCTGCCGTTTCTGATTCCGTGGTGAGCTGGGTGCTAGGAAAGGTCTAACAGGAAAGTGTTATTTTAGAAGGTAATTACAACTTCTCTCATAATCCCTGCGAGCGGCAGGTTAAGGTGTTGGTGCTTCAGAGACTCTCCAAGGTATGAGTTGTAACGACACGCGTGATCGCCGCAATCAACGACACCATTCCCCTTCCGGGCCCGGTGTCCGAGGGGGCAGCGGTCCCGCCCCTCTGGACCTGAAGAGCACCTGCCATAAGCTGGTTCACAGGGGCCGAGACACCACGGTGGCTCATTCAGCTGCCACGGTACAGTGCGCTGCCACGCAGACTCCGGGCTGTCTGCCCCAGGTCCCATTAGCGGGCCCCTCTCTCCGCCCCACCGGTCCCGCCTGCTCCAGGAACCTCAGACGCCTGGAGCTCGGGCGGTCGCACCCGATGAGGCCAGGCCGGACGGGGCTCGAGGGCGCCGACTCCACCTCCGCCCCTCACCTTGCTTCCCGCGCACTTGTCCAGGAATTCGCGCAGCTCCCGGCGCACCGCCTCGCGCAGCACGTTCAGATTCACACGGCCGTAGGACAGGTGCGCCGCCATCTTGCCCCACCGCCCACCTTTCCCCCCCAATCCGAACGCATCTGTTCCGCAGCGAGTCAAGGCCAGTAGCCGCAGTCACGTGACAGAAGGCTCACGTGACCACGGCGGCCGCCTGCTGGCAAACCCGGAAACCCGAACGCGCAGGCGTCCGCTGCTCAAACCAGCCCTAGCGCCACCTTTTTCTTCCACTGAAGCTGCGTCAGTCCCAGAGTCGTTGTGCGCTGAGAATTGAATTGAATTTAAAAGCGGAGGCGGGATCCTGCTCGCCCCATTTAAATTTAAAAAATCGCCACTTTCTCCTTAGCAGCGAGGGTACTCGCTATAAAATGGTAATTGGAAGCAAAAGGTGAATGGAGGCTTTTAAATTATGGCAATCAAAAGGTCCTTCGCTTTGCTCTTGTGGTTTGTGGGCTAAAATATACAAAATAGCCAGGGTCTGAAGGAACCTTGAGCGACTTGTTTAGCTCTTCCTAGTAGACTTTTACTGTAATTCACGCAGATGCTATCCGATGTGGAATTCCCTGTCTCCCCGCTTGCTTCATCGATAAAATTCGCGTGTTCCCTAGTGAGTTGTGGCTATCGCAGCATAGTGTAATTCACATAAAGAGCTGTGCAGGGTGCCTGGGACTTAATTGCTCAGTAAAAATTGCTTTAGGATGACCTAAGCGTTTCAATTCTTGGGGGTAGAAATCGGCTATTTGGGACCTGGTGAGAGGATTGAAAACGTTTGGTCTTGGAGTGCAAGGTCCCCTCCATCTTTGGTGCTTTGTTAAGACTCGCTAAGCAATTACCATGGAGTCTGAGGAAGCAGAGTGGACTTGGGGATTGTTAGAAAGACCACCACACATATATACATACTTCCACTCTCAATTTCATGATGCCGCCCAAGACACTTAGGTTTTAAAATACCTTGTTTCCACTCACACAGACTGTTCCATGCCCTGCTTCTCAACCTGTATCACAAATTATTCTCACCCGTGTGGGTCTTTTGCGCAACAGAGATTTTTTTTTTTTTAGTACCGTCAGCAAGAACAAATGCTGAGCTAAGCGGGCCGAGTCACGTGCTGTTGAATGAGGGCGCCACTTACAGGGAAAGGAAAAATGCCCCAGGCTAGCGAAGCAGCAGCCAGTGTAAGCCTGCAAGACCAGGGCGATAAACTGTCACCGTCAGACTGGACCTGGCCGCCAGATGGTCAACAGAAGGGTTTTACTTGTAAACAATGTGTGGAGAGTTTGCTGTCCTGATGTATTTGTCCCATATGCACCCTTGTTTTGTGCTGAGTCTTTTTACTTTTTTGAGCTGTAATTGACATGTAACATTGTATTCGTTTCAGGTGTACAGCATGATTTACGTATGTAATATGAAATGACCACAGTAAGTTTATTTAGTAATCCGAGTCCTTCAATCCCCCGTGGTCAATACTACAGGCAAAGACTACTGTCAGGGTGTCGTTTTGGTAAAAGTTACGTTCTTGTTCAAGTAACCTGTAACTCTGCTTCGGAAATGTCTGCCTCTGGGTAAGTCTGTGCTCACCAAACAGATGTTTGGTTCAGTCATCATTTAGGTAAATACTGCAGCAACTTTCAGTTTCTTTCTCAAACTTCACGGATCAGTATTGGTGCTACATGGTGCCACTCATTTCTGTCTGGTAACTCGGGGTTGGCATAGCAACGGATAACTGCCCTCGGTATTTATAGACCGCTCTTCGATAAGAAGGATATACCAACTTCTTAAAGTTGTCTGTCAGCAACACCGCAGTAGGAATTGCTGTTTGGATCTATAGTGCTGGCTCATTTAAACAAAAACCATTATGGCAAATAAACCTGGGAATAATATGTTACTACCACCGGGCAAAAGAGAATAACCATTTATTAAAGTAGGTACAGAACATTTGTTTGCTCAAATTTTAATACTGATTTACATTTTGTTTGTGAAACAATTCCTATTATGTTTGTGAAACAATTCCTATTATGTTTGTAACCAGAAAATTTCAACTGATTACAGATTTTTTCACCTGTCAAACACACAGTTAATAATCTTGAGGGGAAAATACATCAAAGGCATATATACAATTATAGAAGTCCTTATTTTACATGTAGCAGGGAGGATACATTTATTACTTTTTACATCTCGTAGAAGACATTCAAACCAAGATAAATAGATCCAAACTGGCTGATCAACTTCTGGAGGCTGAGGTCCTTCATTGAATTTTTTGTGATAAGAAAATCCAAAGTTATTAATGTTGAATTTCTCATCATACATTCATCTAAAAACACAGTAAAAATAACTTGTAGATTGTAGATTGGTTAACGTAGATGTTGTACAGTGGTTTATTATCTAATTAATTGACTGCGGGGGGATCTGCTGAGAAGGAAGGAATTTGTGTTTATTTCTACCTGACGAAGAGACAAAACGGAAACAAAAGAAAAAAGGCTTCCAACTCCGCGTGGTGCTCTTTCTGGCCCAGCCCACTGTGTCCTGACGACCATTCTAAGTGTTTTCTTCTTCATAAAGGTAAAAGTCTGAAAACAAAGACACATTGTGTATGCTTTTTCCCAAAATAGAGATTTTTAAAAAATATATACATATAATATATAGAAGCTGAAATTATGTAAAACCAATAAAACGCCACAGTGAGGAAGTGGGTGCAGCATATCGAGTACAGAACGCCCCACAGCAGCCTGGGGGCTCGCCCCGCCCCCGCCTGGTCCTGACTTCGTGATCACACCCAGTGTCTCCGAGCCGGAGGGAAGGCACTACTGACTGCAGGTAGTGCGAAGGGCTCAGCTCCTTCTTCGATTAAGAATAAAATACTTTATAGACGAGTAGATGAAAATGCAAAATGGCACATTTTTTCAACTCATTCCAGTGTCAAAGCTTAACCAAAAGATCAAATATACAAATGCAGCCTGGAGAAATTTTAGTGCAAATATGAAAAGTAACGGCATAACTTACTTAAATAAGGTATTGGAAGGGGGGGCTGTTCTATGAGGTTTCCCTCGGGACAACACAGGTAACGGCCTCCGGTGTAACATCTCGTTCGAACTTAAAGGTCAAGATGATGACATCAGAGGTGAAAACTCACCTACTAAGTGTTTAGGGTTTATTACTCTAACTTGTAAGGGGAAACTAAAAGAGCGATTTGTTGAAGATCAAAATACTCTCTCAGATTTGTTGATGGGGGTCAAAAATAGCATGCGTTCTCCTGGAGCCCGCACACGCGATGCTGGTGTTCGGTCGCCTAGGTGCCGGCGCACCCGCGGAGGCCGGGTTCTCGGCTTGCGGCTTTGTCAGAAGGTCTCGTCGTCGTGGCAGTTGGCCGCCCAGTGCCCGAACACCTCGCAAATGTCACAGTACGGGCGCTCCTCGCTGCGGCTGCCGTGGTGTGTGGAGTGGGGCGGGTCCTCGGACATCTGCGCCTGGGTGGGACAGTCCTCTGTGTCGTGGAGATCAAAGCAGTCACATATGTCACAGAAGAGGCGAGGCGGCTTCTTGGACTGTTTCTCCTGGTCGTCACTGCGGATATTAACGTGTGTAATCAGAAACTCATCGCTATCATTAGATGTTCAAGGGGCAGTATCACTTGTAAGTAATAAAAAGTAAGCGAGAGCTATGGCCAAATCTGGGAGCCTCAAGTGTAGCTACTACCATTTACATTAGAACTTTCAGGTCAAGCCCCTTGTAGTGTGTATCACTCTCTTGCCAGATTTATGGAAATGGATTTATGGCCTGTTAACCACCAAGCAATTGTTCCTCCAACTCACTGGAGGACCTGACTTTAAAAACATAGTTTCTTCAGATGGAATGAAGGTTCTGCTCAGCACTGCTTCATGTGAAATACCTGTCGTAATTGTTTAGGTCGTCACCGTTCCCATTAAGGGCTGCCTCTGACATCATCTCCACCTTCATCTTGAGGTCTTGATTCTTCCTCTGAAGGTCCACTATTACTGAATTCAGGAAATCAATCTAATTAAAAAAAAAAAACCCAGATGTGAAAAATGTCTAAAGCGTGTACAGTGGACTGTCCAGCAGTCACAGTGCAAACTGCCTGCTCTGGCTGCAGGGCGTGCTGGACGTCACAGGGCCAACACTGGCTGTTACTGAACCCGTGTTTTATGCACACACAGAAAGTTTTACAGAAACCCTGCTGGACTAGTCCATGACTTAGGGTCCGCAGATTGGACAGAGGGCAGGGAATTCTCCTCACTCCAGTCACTGAATGGTCAGGTGGGACAGTAAGTAAGCCTTTGGAGAGAAATGGAGGCATTTGAAAGAGGAGGCCTGAGCTCCCTTTCAGCCGAGGACATGCTCTGACTCACGCCCAGGGCCAGGCTGCGCTCAGATGCCACAGCGGGGAAGAGCGATGGGCCCAAGTCCCTGGCAGTGGGATGGCAGATGACCAGTGGGAGGAAAGGCTCTTGTCCTAACATTTGCTTTCAAACCAGGGGCAATTTCATTTAAAGACAACGTTTCTTCGCTCTTCTATTAATAAAAAGGTCTCATTTCTCTAAACAGCTGATGAAAACATTCCACTCCACAGTATTAAAAAATGTGTATGAGGGTACACACATCCACAATCGGTTCTATTTTTAAAGGAGTAGTTGGCCTTTTTTGACCTGCTGGGGCACCCTGGAGAACACAGCCAGCGGTTGCAGCTTTGCAGCTCTCTGTGGACCGGCCCTGCCAACACGGACGGCGGGGCCGCTGACCACTCGCTCTCACTTCTTAAACTGCATTTGCCGAGACCTCATCGCGTTAGGAACTCGGTTTTCGGGAAGAAAAAGGCACAAAGCAGAGGTAAGTAGAGTGGGAGACCACACGTACATTCACACGCACACCACGAGCTCGCAAATTAGGAAACAAAAAACAAACCATTTGCTGATTGGAAGAAAAGCGTTGGCAGCGGCAGGTGAAGCAAACGGAAGCAGAAAGGAAAGGGGGAGAAAGAGAAAACACTGTTAATTGAGTTGAAGTTCATTAGACACACACACTAAGCAGGTGGTGCTAATCAGGGTAAGTGAGTACATCTGCTGATTCCTTTCACGTCTTTTAAAGGAGACATCGAGACAACCCGCCAACTCCCTGAGCTTTTATTTACAAGTGGAACAGGGCCCCTGGACCCATGGTTTTTGAACGGGACAAACAGAGCCGCACATCACTGACACTGGAGACAGGTGCTCGTTGCCTATGAGCTGCTGTATTTCCAAACGCAGGATACTTTGTCTCCGTATGATCTCATTTTTAGAACGAAGGCTGTTTTGTTAATTCCGGCTTTAGGGAAATTTTCCAGAACCCTGTATTTTTAAGGTAGAGCAATTAATTCTACTTCCAGGAATTTATTCCAAAGAAATACTACTGTATCTGCAACATGACACATGTCCAAGGTGAGTCATCTCAGCATTGTGTATGATAGATACCCCTAGAAGATCAGAAATATCCCAAGTGTCCTGTCAATGAGAGAACCAATGACATAGAGGTGTCCACAAAACGGAATACTATACAGCTTGAAAAAGACCCGTGCACATCATTTTATGTAATATGCCACCATCTACATAAAGGAAGGGAAAAGACTGTGTTAGTCTTGGCTTATATGCACATTTTAAAAACTCCCTGAAGACATTTTTTTAAAAAGACACTAGTAACAGTGATGACCTGTTTGGAGGGCTGGGAACCGACTGGAAGAGAAAGGTTTGGAGGGAGATTTTTTTTTAACTGTTGATACCTTTCATATTGATTAATATTTAGACCATATGAATACACTACCTGGTCAAAAGATTAAATGATTTTGAAAGGGGGCGTCTTACCTGACTCTCGTGGGCCCGCTCCTCCTCCTCTGCCTGAGTGTCGGTATTACCTTCCGTTAAAACACAAGAGAAACACTGGAGGGGGATTTGCAAAAACCTGTAATCTTTTTCCTTGTCATAATGGAAGGGCCAGCCTTAGGGACTCATTTTTGGTGGAATCCCCAGCTGTGCCTCTTCGAGAACAAGTTTATGAGCTCCTGTACCCTACCCGGACCCCTGGGGGACCCACCCGGCACTGGCCCGAGCCCTGCGGGCGTTCTCTTTCGAGTGGGCTCTCTGCTGCGTAAGGATAGCTGTCCCGTCCACCCAAGTTTAAAGAGGCAGGGACCACCTCTGTTCTCCTTCACCGGTGCACCTCTGGAAACCACAGCTACACTGAGGTGGCAGCCAGCATCTGCTGTCTTTTGTTTCTGCCAACACCCCAGACCACAGGGAGGCGCAGAGGGGGGTGCCAGGCACAGACCCGGGTCGTGCCCAGCCCCCGCCTGGGTCAGCGGGGGGAGAGCCCACGTGGAGCCACGCCATGGGGTTGGGAAGGAGCACCACGTGTCAGCGTTTTACCTGAGGAGCTGCTGAGCTGCCTCCTGTTTTCGTTGAGTTGAAGCTCCAAGTTCTTTACCTTGAGCTCAAGCTTCACCTTGTCGGACTCCAGAGACTGAACCACGGAATGCAGGGACTTGGCGGAGGCGTTCTCCCCCCTGAGCGCTGTCACCTGAAACACAGCAGGTCGGCTCAGGCTCCAGGGTGGGCCCAGAGGAGGCAGCGCGGGCGTGCGCCTCGGAAGGTACTCTACCTCATTCCTCAGTCTCTCCAGCTCTGCGTCCTTCTCTGTGAGTAAGGCACTAGTGATACTGATGGATTTCTGCAAGGAAGCTTTTTCTTCATCGGTGTCTTTTAATAACTTGGATTCTCTAAAAGACCAAAGAGTTGAAAATTCCAGAAATCAACCGAGAGTGACCAGTGTACAACCAGTCTTAGAACAAACACGCAATTAACTTGAGTTAATGTAAAGAAAAAAAGTATCGCAGGGAAGTTTTATAGGGGGCTAAGGCTATTATGTTTCTAAATTTGACTTGAAATTTTACTTACTGTGAAGGCAGAATAAGTTTACTATGCATAGACATGCCAGAATCTGCATATCATTGTATCCATTTGAATTTAAAGAAACAAGTTAATAACTTCGGAAGATGTACAATTTTTTTTAAAAAAACAAGACTTGCACCCCCAAAGAATTCTTTTAAATATCTACCCAGCTGAATTCTGTTACTTCTTGAATAAATTATTACCAAGCAGCAGCAACAATTAAAATACACACATGCAAAGCGATTATACGGATGTCATGCAGGGCGGTTTTATGCTGGAAATATCGATTGGTTCTCACTAAGTTCAATAATTTTTAGCAAGTTCCAAGAATGTGTTTTTGAGATCTTATGGGCCAAAACAGTAGCAAATATTACTACTATTCAGACAGAAGGACTCTTACTTTTTGTCCACAGGACCTGAAGGGGACATTAGGTTGCTCGCAGAGGTGAAAGGCCAGAACAGAATGTTAAAGCAGATTGCCGGGCACAGAACGGAAGCGTGGGGTGTCTGGAGGGAGAAGGGCTGAGCTCCGGGTTCCTGTTCTCAGCCCTGCTCAGCACTTGGTTACCAGCAGAGGGAGGGGCCAGGCCTTTGATGAGAGGGAAACACTTACCTTGGAGGCAAGGAAGCAGGAAAAGGAAGGGAAAGGGGCAGGGAAGACAGGGAGTGGGGCGAGACACAGCAGGTACAACTGGAAAGGGCTGGCTACTGAGTGTTGATGTGTTTGTGCATTTACAGTTTTGTGTAAGAATCGTATGCATGTGAAAGTGCCACGGCCATGGTCACCCGTGAGGAGTTAAGGCCGACAACTATCACAGATGGGAAGAGACTAAGGAGCGTGACATCAATGGCATGTGGTTTCCTGGCTTGGGTCCCGGAAAAGGAAAAGGACATTAGTGGGAAAACCGGGACACCTGAATAACGTCCAGAGTCCAGGCTTACAGAGTATGTACCGATGCCCCTTTCTAAGTGCTGACAAATGTACCAGGGAACATACGGTGTCCACATTAAGGGGACTCTGGGGGAAGGGCACGTGGGACACTCTACACTGCCTTTGCAATTTTCTGTGAATCTGTAATTTTAAAATACTGCTTTGTAAAGAAACATTTAAAATGCAGCGTGAAAGAAGAGGCAAAAGACCTTGTATCACACAAATATTTTGGGAAAAACAAAGCTGGAGAAAGTTTTCCTAGCTAGCCCTTAGGCCACATAGCCTAAACACTTCTTTAACTACCATCCGTGAGCATTCGCGACCTAAACAAGCCCCATCGCTCCCAGCTCCCTGAGAAGTGGGGGGGTGGGGGGTGCGGAACACGTGGTGGTTTGGTCTGTTTCAGAACCGACAGGGAGAGTCGGAGACTGAGGCCCAGGTTAGAAATGGCAGAATGGATGTCTGGTTAGTGAGACCCAAGATATCCGGCACATGAGTTGCAGAATTCTCGTGATTTATGGTAAATCGAGGTTCTACACAAAGATAAAACATAAGTGTTGTATTTGTCTCATTGTGTGGCTTACACTCACACTCCAGAATGATTAAGTAGTAAGAAAAGAATCCAAGACTTACAGAAATTTCTTGAATTCAACACCCAAGCATTATTTGTACCCTGAACAGGGAGCGGGCATTGGTGATGTTGAATCAGAGTAACACCTTGCTATGAAACAGGATCTTGCTTAGGTTGAAACAAAACAAAGATTTTAACGGAAGAAATACGTGAACACTTCTTCCACCTGGAAAGGAAGCATCTGATGTTATCCGGAGATTTCAATAAAGCTTGGGCTCCTCAGGCTTCTCCCAAACTTACTTGGTAGTTTATTGTAAAACCTTTTTCAAGAGCTTCAACTGTGATAAATCCGACTCAAATTTGAATGTTATTCTGAATGTTTTTACTGGAAGACACCAGGATTTGGGGGTCGTTGAACAGACTTGGATTCTTCCACCGTCAGGACGCCAGGTAGCCACGATGTTAGAGACCCCCAGCCGGCAGCAGCGGGAGGTCTGGACATCTTTATCTGCTGTCGTCAGGTACACGCAGCGTCTCAGCAAGGCCACTCTCCAAGGAGAGGGCAAGCAGGACGTTTCTTGCACAAGTTATCAAAAGATGCGTGGTTAGCAAAAGGCTGTAACCTGTGACGAATGCCAGAACACAGAGATGCGGGCAGCTCATCTCGGAGACGAGTCCTCACTGCTGGCTTCTGAGGCTATTTCTGAGCCCTAACCCCTGCTGTGCAAACCAAGAGGGGCTGAGTTAAACCACGTACACCAGCGTCACTGGCATCTGAGTCACAAGTCACCCCGACAGGGGGCCTGTGTTACTTTGAAGCCACGCTGACTGGAGTGATCGGCGTTACTCAAAATACCAAAAAGGGAAGACCGACGTCTTACGAAAGGAGGGCCAGAGGGGCCCGCAACCTTCCCCCCGAGGGGGCGCGCTCCCCAGATTCTTTCCTTACTACTTATGTGAGAAGTAAATTCTAGTAAGGAAGCGAATACCTTACGGTGTTACTGGGCAAGCTTTAAAAGTGCAAGGGAACAGGAGCCAAGTGCCAGACACACAGGAGAGATGCAGTCTGCCAGCAGAACCAAGTGGGCACCGAAGGCCCGTGTTGTAGAAAGGTAACACGTGTGTGTGCGTGTGTGCATGTATGGAGATACTGCGGAGAGTATGTCACAAAACAAAAGCAAGACATGGAGGGACAAAGGCAGCCAAAAAACATGTACAACAACTTGGTTTACTAAAAATATATGAAATTTATTTATTGTAACGTGGATAGACTTTCTTCAGCCTTACCATGAAAGACACACAGATATAGCAAAGGAAGCAAGAGCAGGAAGGGAAAAGAGAGGGTGAGATGAGCATTGGTTGGCAGTGAGAGCTCAGGAGACAGTCGGAGGCCAGCCCTCCACGGGGCTGAAGGGGCGGAGCCGCACGGGGCCTCTGGGGGGACCGCTGGGCTGAACCACCGCCCAGTCTTCCATGGGACAGCAACCTTGAGCTTGCACTAACTCTGACTCTGAAAAGTCCGCACCTAAGACTTTTCGCTCTCAAGTCCCTCCTCTGACAGGGAGAAGCCTGGGGGAGGAGGGAAGCCAAACAAGTCCCTGACCTGCTGCAGGCTCTGGGCGTCAGAGGGACCTGCCTCTCCACAATGACAGCTGCAGGAGCTCCGGGCCGATCTGCCTAATCTGACGTCTCAGAACCTGCTCTGAAGGAGGTCTAACTGGGAGACCAGTTTCCCAAAGAAATGACTATACTTTTCAGAGAAAAACCCTTACTAGCTATTGCTTGCAATTCAATATTTAGATACCAAAAAAATGTAGCGATACAGGGGACATTACTAATTTCTTAACGGAAAGTAGCTTCATCCCATAGTTAGGAGTACCATATTTTTCAGGCTGTAAGACACACCTAGGTTTTAGAGGAAGAAAATAGGAAAAAAAAACCCCTGCTCCACTGCCTACCCCCCTCCCAAGAGCAAGGTAAGCTACATTCGGACTATAAGACACACCCCCAATTCGAGGGGAAAGGTGTGTCTTATAGTATGAAAAATATGGTAAGTTCTACACTTCAATATAATGATGATTGGAATACGCAATTACATGCTTTCTTGATTATATATATTCAATTATCGCTTTTAAATTAAACTGTCAACTAAGATCTCAGTTCTTTATGATTTAAGTACTTTCTAGACTTTTAAATTAAGAGCGTACCAAATTCTTTCTGGTTCTCTATGCTAAATTAACTTGACTATTACACACACAGACCTACACACGGACCCTTTACCAAACGGACTTTGGAAGGCATTTAAGGGCCCAAGTTATTAGCTCAAATGCATACTTTCATTCAGATTTCTGAAACAGACACAACTTCCCACGAGGGTTAATTAACAATTCGACAAAAAAAAAAAAAAAAGGGGGCTGTAAATATGAGAAACTAGATTTAAAACATTTTCGCTCCCAGAAAAAACTATCATCTTTATCTGCATTTACTGATAACAAAGAGTAACCCTCCAGAGACACTGTTCTAAACACACCCAGCACCTAAACCCGGAGCGGAGGTGGTGAAACAGGCACCAAATCTGTCCCCCCTTCTGAGGCCAGGAAGAAAGCCGCCCGTCCGATCGCATTTTGAAAGGCATGTGATTTAGTTATAGTCACGAGGTAAGGACTAACGAAGCACGGCATCTTTCTTTTTTAAATAATAAATAAACATACAGCAAGACAAGAACCAGCACAAAGCTCTGAGGACCTGGATCTTACGCCTGCCTTGGAGTTCTTGGCCAAGTTGCCTAATTCTTCGGGGCTTCCGTTCATCCCGTTTGAGTGCATGTCCCACTATATACTTCACTGGGTTGCTTTGAGATTAAACTTGTGATTGCGAAATGCTACAGAAGGGCCAGGGGACATGCCAGCACGTGCATCAGCCCATTTGCCCGTGTCCCCTGGCCGGAATGCCACAGGGAGAGCCCTATGAATTTTTTCACATATCCTACACACGGACATCGGGTTCTTTTTTAAAGAAACAAGCCTTAACCATGTGGAAGGAAACACCCTGAGGCCCAGGTGGGCAGAGTCAGGCCAGGGGTGGAGCTGGGGGAAAGCCTGGCTGGACCAGGGCCGCGGCAGCAGCGCCGACACCCGCATTTTCAGGTGCGAGACTTTACAGAAGGATGGGTCTTGGTGTTTCTTAGTGAAAGGAGGAGAGGCACCCCTAGACCAAGGCCCACTGTCCTTCAGGATGCAGCTGGTGGAACCCAAACAGCTGGGTGGGCTCAGTCAAGCCCTCACCTTCTGAGCGGCCACCCCGCCGGCCGGAGGGGGCGCCGCCACATAGGGCACATGCGCCCGCGGTCGGGGCGGGCTGCAGTTCTGAGGACCGCACGCTGGGCACGGGCACGGGCAACTCTTTTTTGACTGTCTTATTTTGTTATTACTTTTGGTTTCTCTGCACAGACTGCACATTTTAAAGGAGCAGACGGGCTGTCAGCATGTATAAGCACCAAGCTTCGAAACGGCTCTTTCTGTGGGCCTGTTTATCCTCACTGAAAAGGACTGGAAGGCTTCCATTTTCACACTGTGTGATTGTCAGGGAAAAGTACCAAAGCTCTTTTTCAGACAATAAATGGAAACATTTGTAATTGGGTTACCCATTAGTATTGAAAAGTTAAATTTTCATACAATTGAAATCAGTATTTTCATGCAGATCAATTAGTCCATGTGAACCGGCAGTATTTTTAGTGACTGAATCTAGGAGGGAACAGCGGTATCACATGAGACCATCGGCTTTTAGAACACTTTCGAGTACACGCAGCTGGACGTGGCCTGCGAATTCAACTCTTTCTGCTCTAGGAGCTCATAGTGAAAGTCTTGCGAGCGAATTTTCGTAACTTGTCACTCATGAGTACAGAACCGTCAGAGGGCGACTTTCTGAACAGGGGGGCCGCGGGTTTCCTGCCAGTCCCCGCACACACGGTGTCCTAGCACCTTCCTGAAGAAACGCACACCCTCACGCACGTGCCACCGATAAACAGAAGAAGAAAACCTACCTCTTTTTCATTTCTAACAACTGATTATTGAGCACAGATCTCTCTTCTTCCACCTGGGAAAAAAGCAAACACAAACAAGCTCAGTCCCTCACAAGCCCCCAGAGAGCCCTGCTTCTCACGCCGAGGGTCACGTTCCCAGGCTCCAGGGCTGCGGAAGCAGCTGTCCCCTCCCCACGTCACAGGATGTACACTTAGCAGTTCACAAGTCATTTATGACCTGAGTAACTCCCCTTCCTCAAGGACTTGAGAGTGAAAATACCAAACAACAGTCCTGACCAGTGTGGCTCAGTGGGTTGGGCACTGTCCTACAAAGCAAAAGGTCACCGGTTTGATTCCCAGTCAGGGCACATGCCTGGGTTGTGGGTTCAGTCCCTGATCAGGGCACATACGAGAGGCAACTGATCAATGTTTCTCTCATACTTCGAAGTTTCTCTCTCTCCCTCCCTCCTTCCCTTCCCCCATCTCTAAAAACAAATATAACCGATGAGTGAAAGCTTCACCACTAACATTCCGGCCCCTCTTCTGAGCGCCACCAACTTCAGAAGGGCGGGGGCAGGCTGTGCGCGCTCTGTGGGCCTCATTTCAGGCTACACTCCAAGTGCTTGTTTCTCACCCATAAAATACAGAACTTACAAGTCCCAGCGGCCTTTTATTTCCAAAATTCTATTACACTGCACAGTGTGGAAAAACAAAAGCTTCAGTTAGTAAAATCTGAGAGAAGCCTCACCTCTACCCCCAACCTGAACCAGAGGTTAGCCGACTCCTGATTTCCACTCAGACTGTTCCTAATACAGAGCGGTGAAAAGCTCCCGTGCAGGTCTTTTGGTTTTTAGAGGATGACACTAGAGACTGCGTAATTACATTTCCAGCAGTCTGGAGTTCAAGCTGCACGCACTGGAGTCAAGGACTTATTTCTGTTTATGTACCTGCTTTGCCGTGAGGTCTTCAAACCGAAAACGCCCTCACACCTGCCACAGGCACGCGTGGTGTGAACGCGAGCTTGCACTCACCACGCCCATCGGGCTAACACACGGCTTTTTACGTCTGGGGAGTGGGGCGCCGCGCTGAGAGGGGCTTTCGTTTTTTCCCTTTCATGCCCTTTTACAGAGTTTTTATTTATTGTTTTAAACCAGGAAGCTGTTTTACTTCTTAAATAAAAAATCGCTGGTACATAAGGAAGTGAGTGACTTTTGAACATGAAACCTTTGTTCCCTGTAACCTCGCTGTAGTCACGTATTAGCCCCAGGAGATTTTTGTCATTCTTTTGGATTTTCTACATCATGCCATCTGCAAACGAAAAGTTTTATTCGTTCCTTTCAACTGTATTTCCTTCTCCTGTCTCATCCGCAAGGGCCGGCGGTACGATGAGAGGGGACGCCCTCGCCCTGGTGCTGGTCTTGGAGGAAACGCCTTGCGTTTCTCGCCGTCAGGTGAGATGCTGGCCGGGAGGTCTTCCAGTCAGTCCTCTCCAGGGCAGCTGCTTCCCTCTACGCCTAGTTTGCCAGGACACTGTTGTAACAGGTGTTAGGTTTTTCTCAGGTGCTTGCTTTTTCCGCACCTGTTGGCACGATCGTGTGATTATTTTTCTTCTTCGGTTTGTTGATGGGATTGGATTACATTAATTGATTTTTAATGTTGAATTAGCCTTGCATATCTGGGGTAAGTACCTCTTGGTTGTGGTCTATAATTCTTTTTATACATCGTTGGATTCAATTTACTGATGTTTTTGTTGGTACACACTATTTTGAATCCATTTATGTTACCTACTAGAAGAGGCAAATCTACTGGGCCATAAAAGCCATAAATAAATGGATTTTAGGGACTGAGAGTGAGTAAGCTTTTTAGGGCGAAGGAAATCTTGATTGTGAGGCCAGTTGTGACTGTGTGTCTGTCAAAACTCACCAAGCCGCACACCCATGAGGGTGAGTTTTATGGAAATCACATCGTAATAAATAGGACTACGGGGAAAGGCAAGTGTGAGTACTAATCTGTACCGTTGTAGATGCAGCTGTTCCTCGCCACAGCTTTAGTGAGAACACTGCTGCGTGCACACACGCATTTGCACGTGCCGTCACCCCCGTGAGCAGCAGTGCGGAAAGACACTCCAAACCAAACCACCGGTGACGTGGCCTCCCCTCGGGGACAACGGGAGGGGCAATGCCTTTGAAATGACGTGCATCTGTATTGTTTCATGTTGCAAACATGGATGTGTTTCTAACTTCAAAATAACGTTGTAACTTTAAAGGGATAAGTAATTGTCATTTTTTAGAGACACAAAAATATGTACAGACGAAGTGACAGGAAATCTAGGGTTCGCTTCCCAGTTGCCCATGGCAGGGTGGGGGTGCGTGGGAGCGCGGCAGGAGCGGGCGCACGGCCCCACGGTGCTGCCCCGCTCACCCGGCTTCTGTGAGGGGCTGAAGCGTTTCCTAATGCAAGTTTCACTAAAAGGGAGCGTTACTTAAAAAAATATATTAAGAAAACAGTGCACGAACACCCATAGTCTCAAAGAGTTTATCCACAGAACTGCTTTATGAATAAAGATGGTGGGTGACTTCCTCTTACTCTGTATCAGTTAAGCCATGAAAAGCACTAGGCCATGTGAAGGGAGCACGTGCTGGAGTTCACAGCCACCAGACACGGCTCCCGCTTCGGCGGGCTCATCAAAGGCACTGGGGTGCGAACTTCCGGGGAGGAGCGGCAGTGTCCACTTCTGCGCCCCTCCCCGCTGTCCCTGCCGCGCCTGGAACACGGGCAGGCACGCAGTGTGCACTCACTGACTCCTCACAACACCAGGGATGCACTAACGCTGCTGAACTGCGCATTGTGAAATGGTTGAAGCAGCAAGCGTCCTGTTCTGCGGATTCTCACACACACACCAGCCACTGGCGCAGCAGGCACCAAGCCAGCCCGCAGGCAGGAGCCCCCGGGACATTGCGGGGCCCACGGCAGCGACTCGATGGCCTTCCTGGAAGGGCTGGGCTGTGCTAACTGGCAGCTGAGCCACAAGAAACTGCAGGACAAGGGCACTTTCACATGGTCCAGCCTAGTGCAAGGCCAGGAACTCCAGGTGACACTGTGCGCAGATCTCTGCCACAGCCGGCGCCCAAGAAATCAGGCTCGGCTGCCTCTCCCAGTCCTGGCCGTCGCTCCTCAGCCCCCCACAATGAAAATCCCATTTGGGAAAAGGAACTGAAAGTGTGTTTTAGAGTACCATGTGACTCCACCGCCCAGACCCAGCTCACGGGTATTGTATTTTTAAAAATCTTAACAGCAATGACGACGGAGTAGAAATGAGTCTCATTCCCAGGACAGGGGGCTCGGTGGGGGAACAGGCTTCTGAGTTAGACAGACACGAGCTCAGGTCTTGGCCTGGGTCTCGGCCTGGGTCTCGGCCTGGGTCCTTCACTAGGGGTTTACTCCACCTTTGAGCCTCAGCTTCCCTGTCGGCAAAGTAAGCCGCCACCTCAGCAGTGTGCAGCGAGGACGCTGGGAGACGCTCCAGGAGCCTCCCTCCGGGAGCCGGTGCTGCCACGTTGGGCGCCAGCAGAGCTCCGGTGGTACCCCATGTCAGTGTGGTCTCTGCTGCTCTAGTGTTTGGAGGCAACACTATTTCTATTAGTACTGCAATTAAGAGTCTTTCCTTTAAAAATAGGGTTTCTGCCAAACACTGACTCTGTATATTTCCAAACACGGCCAGTCAACAGTTCGGGCTGACTCTGGAGAAGTAAGAAAGTGAGTATTTGGACTTTCACTTAAGTAAGCAGTGCTCCAGAGTCCTGGAGATTACACAGAGCAATACAGTCAAGGAGTGGACCAGCCTTCTGCAGGCTACGGCTTCCTCCAAGGCATTTTAAACGGGTGCTCTCCCACTCCTGGAGTCACACGTATGTCCACACGCAAACACAGACACTCATCAAGGGGAGAGTGGTCTGTGCCTCCCCTGGTGATCGATGTTGTTAAGACCTCCAGCACCGAGGCCTTGCATCCTGTAGTTCACACCGACTTGTCTCCCCCGAGTAAGACACAGGAGGCTGCACAGGACGTGACCATCCCATTCCTTTAGGACTGGGATTATTCTTAGTTGTTCTTTGCAGGCGCTATTTCCTAACACCCTTCAAAGCCACAGATTTGCAAAATTTTTGCCACAAAGCCTTTTCCGAAGGAAGGTCACTCAGGTCCCAATACACAAAAGACAGGGAACTGGAGGCTGCGGAGGGGCCGAGACCCTCAGCTCGGCACCGCCCCGCCCCCGCCCGAGCCCTGTTTGCTGTCTGCTTCTGGGGACGGAAGCAAAGATGGAACCAACAGTCCAGTGATGGTCACAACGTGGGGGACAGGATGATCTCTGTGTCCCTCCCGTTGATGGAACCCACCCTCTACCGGAAGATCAACAAAACGAGAGAGGAGGAGCGGGGACCCCCCTTGCAAGTCCTCACAGACACACGGACATCAGGGCTACCCAGCATGTCAGACGCCCTGGCCTGGGCCCGGGGGGACAGCCTCGTGTGGTCGAAGGGCGGCTTCTCTTCCTGGAGCCCGCCTCTCACATACTGACCATGGGCCAGCGCAGCCGCCCTGCCTAAGTCAGCCTGCTCTGGCCCCTTTCCCGGCCCGAACCAGAAGATGGCACCCAGCTCCTGACACCAGGAGCTGACCGAGGCTGAGCAGGGGACTGCCTTCTCCGGGCTCCCGTTCCCCTTTATAAACGGGGTAACAGCAGGGCCCTCTCCTACGAGTACTGCAAAGGTGAGTGAGATGAAGCTGTTGCTTGTCCGTGCCTGCCACACAGTAGGACGCCACAGCGTTGTGAGACCAGAGGATGTGGCCCCTCTTCTGTGAAGTCAAACACTTGTGGAAAGTGTTGAGACTGATGCCCTGGAAAGTGCTCTCGCCGCGGACTGCGCCGTGTCTGTGGAGACTCTACACAATCACCCCAACTCCTCCGTCCCACGTGGGAACGAATGTTGGCAAAGTGGGCCGGGGGGCAATTTCCCCCTTGACACGCAGAGCAAGAGTTACTACACGGCAGAATTCTCCGGAGCACAGCGCTCTGAGCCCCTGGGGGGCCCCAGGGGTGGCCGAAGGGTCAGCACTTGGATTCCACTGCCAGACAACAAGCAGTAGGACACGCGGTCCCCACCACCAGTTTTGAGTCAGCACCCAGTGAGCTCGCCCAAGAACTCTGTGGTTTGAATATAGGCGCGAGCAGGCAGGGCAGCGTCCGCCCCGGGCGTGACACACACTCCCGTGTGCCACTGCACGCGAGCGCACGTCCACACACAGCTCCACTGGGACCCGTCTATCACGTCCTTCTTTTAAATTTAAAGACAAGCAGAGTTCTATCTAAAAACAGCTGCCAGCCCTCACACCAAAACCATTCTTGGAATCTGTTCCCTTAAACCCAGCTTTGATGAATGAAGATAAAAACCTGAGAGAAAAGAATGTTAGAATCCAAGCAGCAGGAGGAAGCAGCTACTGTCCCTTCGCACATGAACACACTGCTCTCACATCACCCAGTAAAGACCTCGGCCGCCACTTGCTTGCAAGTTCCCAGTGTTGGTTTTTTTTTTAAGGACCTGTCCACAGACTCGGACCCGAGTCCCATGGCTGCAGCACGCTTGCAAAGAGGAGGCACACGACACGGCTGAGGGGACGTCCCACCTGGCACACCCGACCCCCCCAGAGTGCAAGTTGGAGCTGCCTGCACGCGGTGCTTGCCAGCCCTGCAGACCGCAGATGGCTGTGCCGGCTACGCCCACCCCGGGCCCCCTGACCTTCTGGTGGGTCGAGACTTCGTCCCTCCTTCTCCCCAGCTCCTCGGCAAGTTTCACGTTCTCCTCCTTCAGCGCTGAGAGCTGCTGGGACTTCTGTGCCGCTGCCTGCTTCAGGGTTTCTCTGCAAGGACAGTGGGTGCGCGGTTACCATAGAAACAAGACAGGCAAGGAAACTGTGGGAGACGAGCGGCCCCATAGCACAGGGAAAATATATCTGGGTCACGTGCCTGGCAGGCTCTGTAACAACAGGAGGCAGTGTGACCTCCTCGCGGGAGGGGCCAAGTGGCACTGACCTCTCAGGAAGAGGACTGCCACCCACAATTATTGCATGTTTTAAAAAAGGACTGAATCAACAGCACGGCCAGCCTCTCGCCACCCACACTTACCCCACTTCTGAGCCCTCCCCACACAGAACGCAACGCTGCTCTGAAATAAACGGCAAGTGAGACGGCCAGCGCTCCGTCTTCTGGGCTGCGTCCATCGGGGAACCATGCTGAAACCTGCGGCGTGCACAGAGGGGTTCACTTTGCCGCCAGGTGCTCTGCTCCAACAGCACAAGTCTGCACCCCGCTTGTTCTGGCAGGAGAGAGTCTCCTGGTCTCACTGGTTGGAATCTGTCGCCACCAAGGGCACAAATCTCAGTATGTCTGTGGGTCACCTAGAGGTGTGGTCCGGAGGGGAAGGCAGTTGCCTCGTTACGTAACAGGGGTTTCATTTCGCCTGTATTCTCTCCATAGTGCTGATGTGTAATTAAAGGTAGTAAATAGAAATATAGCCTGCTCACCTATCTCATCAATATCAGCATATGCCACACGAGCAGGTAAGTACATTCACTAAGCACCTTGTCAAGATTTGAGATTAATCCCAGATATACACCCCAAATTGTTCTCCTTTACACACGGGCATCCAGAGTATTTTATTTGATCACTGGGTTTTAGCTCTGGGCCACGGCAGGTTTTTGATGCGATTACGGTTTTAAGTCTGCGCTGGCTACGCTCCATCGAGTGAGCTGTCACGCGTGGCTCAGTTCTGAGTCCAGTCATCTGGGTGGGAAGCCATCTGCTGACGCATGAGTGCGTCTATTTTTAACTTCAATTGTCTACCGGGTGGCGGTGCTTGGCATCGCAGTTTTCTTGATTTTTAATTCCCCATCCACCTATAACGTGAGCACAGGGATGAGCTCATGAAGATTTACGGGAATGACTCTACAAAGCAATTCTCCTTGCGCATTACATTTGGTGTTTCACAGAGGTGTTTATTTAGCGCATGAAGGAAAACTGGGAGAGAGGGACTTTCAGCCTCAGGTAATTAGTCATTCAAAGCCTGGAAGGCTTGATTTTAGCTATGGATCAAAACACACACACACAACAGCTAAAGTTCATCCTGTCTAAAATCTATTAATTCTTGGTTAAACGGAAGGTTTTACTTATGGTGAAGCCGCCACGAGCCAACTCTTTCACGCCCGGGGGGGACAACGCCCTCTCAGCGTCTGTGTGGCCTGGGAACGAAGTTTGTGATTCTGTGTTGTCTACTCGAGATGTTCATCTCGTAATGTTGTTTAGGTCCCTGGCGTCTGCTAAGAGCCCGCAGTAAGGAGAATTAACACAAGGAGCCTAAGAAATATCACAAAGTCCTAGGGGTTTGTTCAGCGTTTTAAAATCTACAAACTGCCTTCATGTACATTTTCTCATTCAATCCTCAAACCCTAAGAAGGTTCATCGTATTATTTGTATTTGAAAAACGAAAACCCTGAGGCTCAGGGCACTGAAGAGATTTGCCCCAAATCGCAGTAAGTTGCAGAAGCAAGAACACGGGACCTATAATTGGCGGACGAGCCCGACTCTAACACAGAAGCACCTTCTTTCTTTCGAGCCTGGTGGGCGCCCGTGTGGCACGGAGGAAGGAGGCTCTTGCAGCCCGACTCCTGGGAATACTCTAAGGAGTAATTCTGAAAATACCTACAGCTATGCTTCTAAATGTTTTTAAAGCTCCTCTTCTCTCTACATGGCAGGATATCATGAACCAGAAAAGGAAGTTTTAAAACTGGGGCAAAATAAACATGATTAACATTGACTTGTAAACACCAGACTTACGAACCGGTCGCAAATCTATTAACTGCCATGCTAGACATACCCTGGACTTACCACTGCAGCAGGTGAGCAGAGACGAAAATTAGACCGCTCGTGGTGTCCTCCCTAGGACTCAACCTTGTCCAGCAGAGAGAAACTGTTCTACTCTTTTCCTCCGTCTAGAAATAGGAGCCGCTAACCCAAGTCGCACGTTTTCCTAAAACCAGCCCAGTCAGCACACAGAGGAACGGGGACATGGGGCTCTCTGTGTGGGGTCCCCAGTGCCGAGGGCGGTGCCCTGTGGGAGGCAGTCCCTAGGTAGACCTCCCGTGTCTCTGTGGCTGTCCCTTTTCCCTGAGGAACAGAGTTCCTGGTGGGGGAGGGAGACCCCAGACAGGCCCTGGGGGAGGCGAGGAGCCACGTGCCACGTGCCTGCCGAACCACAGAACAAACGCGCTCCATGCCAGCCCGCAGCCCCGAGGAACAGAGGGGCAGTCACGTGGCTGGGCTTTTAGTTTGCTTTCTGGGCAGCACTGTTCCCATCACAGAGGACACTTCTGTCAGTTGGTCCTTGAAGTGTGGCCAAATCTAGGACGGGAACAATGAGTCTCTGGGGCCAGGGGCTCTCTCAACCTACTCCTCATACCTCCCTCCAGCAGCTGCTGGGGTACGTCATGGGGGTGTCCCCCAGTGCCTGCCTCCTGCTAAGAATCCTGGCACCTGCTGACAGAAGGCGTGGCCCCCTCAGGCCTGGTGGGCCAGGAAAAAGGGTTAAGAATCAGAAGCAGCCTAGGCTCTGCCCGCCCTGTGGCCTGGCTCCTCACCTGGGCCACCCCCTCAGGGACCGGAGGGGCGGGGAGCGCGGCTGCGGGAGGAAGACAGGCCGGGGTTCGGGGGACAGCAGCGGGCAGGTCTCCTGCAGCTGCTCCTCTGCTCCCACAGGCAGGAGGACATGCTCTCATTATTCAAGGGGACCGTGTAGAAGGGGACACAGAAACAATTTGTCTCTTACGACACATGACACCACCCCACACTCTGGGGGCAGTGGCATGACAATGGTCAGTGAGGACGGTGAACACTTTCGTACTACACCAACGGAATGACCCCGAGAGACTGACGTCTTGTGGCAGGAAAGGGGAATTTCACCTAATGAGGGGCTCTCCTGCCTGGACCCACCCCAGCCCTGCCTCTGGGTCCAGAGCTCAGAGGCGGGGCCAGGAGGGGGGCTGGTCAGGGGATCTTCTCCTGCGGCTCAGATCCTCGCTCACCAGCTGCCTGAGTGACACAGCAAACTAAAGGTTGGAGCTCAGGGCCCCAGTGCTCCGGGTGAACGTAACCTCCGGTGTCATGGGGCAGGGGTGGTGGGGGGAGATGCTGAGCTGTCTGATCCCGCCCGGCCCCGATCCTGCAGGCATTGTCCCCGTCACTGTCACTGGGCTTCGGCAGGTCGAGAAGAGGAAGCCTCTCCTGACGACCGTGATCTCTCAGTTGTAAATTTTCCAATCTGGGCACGTGGGACTGTCGGGACTCTCTAACCAGCACCTACGGGAGCCTCGTGGAGACGAAGGCAGAGGAAGGGATCCGTGGTCAGCGTCCTGAGCAGCTCAGGTGAGGCTGTTTCTAGCAGGGTTTTAAGAACTCTCAGAAGAACCAGACACAGACCAGTTTAGTTCAAGCTTGGTCAACAAACAGTACTGCGGTGGTAACTCAGAATGGCAGTGTGGCGGTGGTGTTTTCATCTTTGTCTGAACCTCATCCGTTTGGTCGGGACTCCGAATAAATGCCATAAACCCCTGGGGCAGGGGCCACGCAGGAGTCCTCCTCGCGCCCTCCCGAGCTTCACCGTACCGCGCCTGCAGGCCCGCTCGAATGCTCACCAGGCCCCTCCGCTCTGGAACTTTAGTGCACACACTCGACGCCGTGTAGTTCTCAGGACAGAAGGGCACAATGAAACCTGCGTGCTACCTATCACTAAAAATGCCAGCGGAATAGCCGTGTGCAGTTACGAAAACCAAACTTGAAAGGTGGCGCCGACACAGGAAGCACGGCCCGCCTGTCTGCCCGGAGTCGGGGCAACCGTCTGGCGGGTGCATCTTGGTAAGAAAAAGTCTTGCAAAATTCCGCTCATTTAATTTCCATGCCAAAAGATCTGATTGCTCTTAAAAATCGAGATTGTTGATAATCTCAGGAATGTTGGGTGTTTTTTTCCCCCTCCTACAGAAAGGGTTTGGAGGGATTTATTACTAAAGGGTCTGCTGTGGCCGGGTAACCACACCGCTCACAAAGCCCCGAGTCCACCTTCTGCAAGGCCTTACGCAACCACACCCGAACCCCACACGTCCTAACCATCAGCCGGCGCACGAGGCGCCTGGTTCTTCGCTGGGGCTCTGCCTTGAAACCGCGGGCACAGGGGCCGCTTCTCAGGCGCAATGGCGTGTGCGGGGCAGGAGGGGACTATCTGCACTTCGTGTACTTGTCGAGTAGTTTTAAAAATGGCTAGCACTATTTGCACTTCTGCGATTTTAAGTGAGTCCCACAACTTCTCTCGAAGGAGATGAACTTACATTTCTTTCCTGAACTCTTCCATTTTCCGGTTCTCTGCAGTCAGAAGTTCTTTCGATTTGTTCAGCTCTTCCACGTTTTTCAGGTTGTTTTCTTTAAGTGTGTCCAACTTAAAGACCCAGAGACAAAAGATTGGTGAAATTATTTCATTTTCCAACGACATGACTGAATTATGACGTTATTCACGAAAATGTGCATTAAAAAACAGGTGAAATTAGTCACTTGTTTAAAAAAAAAAAAAAAAGGGTCGCCTGGGCGGGGAGATGACAAGTGAACAAGTCCTTATAAACCGCAACCCCCCCTCACGTTTGCGTCGGACATTTCCTGTACATCTCGCCAAAACGCCAAACTACATCGCTTCATAAGGTCAAACATGTTTCCTTTTGCCAACGTCTATCACTGAACTCGCTATTCAAGTATAAACCATCTTAAAAAATAAAAAACAAGAAGTAAATTGCAGAGGCATGACATCAGAAGGCTTATTCTTTGTCATGAAAACAAACCCCTTTCCTTCCCCATAGATCCGTGAGTTAGGATATGATATTGTCCAACAACAGTACCAAATTTACATAGTCCTCACTAAGGAAATTATTTGAAGCCCCGGCTGGTGTGGCTCAGTGGACTGAGCGCTGGCCTGATAACCAAAGGGTGGCCAGTTGGATTTCCAGTTGGGGCACATGCCTGGGTTGTGGGCCAGGTCCCCGGTAGGAGGCGCATGAGAGGCAACCACACATTGATGTTTCTCTCCCTCTCTTTCTCCTTACCTTCCCCTTTCTCTAAAAATAAATATTTTTAAAAAAGTTATTAAAAAATTACTTGAATAAAAATATTTGTACATGGGAAAAAAATTAGTCATCCACCTGAACTTCACTCTGAAAAGGGAAAAGTCATGTGGTAAGATTAACAGGAGCCCGGACTGCGGTGGCTCGGTGGATTGGGTGTCCTCGCACAAACCAAAAGGTCGCCAGTTCGATTCCCACTGAGGGCACGTGCCTGGGCTGCGGGCCAGGTCCCCAGCTGGGAGCAAGTGAGAGGCAACTGATCGATGTTTCTCTTGCACATCGATGTTTCTCTCCCTTCCCCTCTCTAAAAATAAATAAACCCTTCAAAAACAGAAGAGTGACTGAAAGGCCCTCACACACACTCAGCCCCATCACCTGCCCGAGGGCGGATGCAGACGGCATAGGGTGCGTTACAGCAATGAGCGAGGATGTGACCAGCTACAGGCTCCGGCAGGGGCTGGAGTTCTAGGTGTGGAGCCCTCACCAAGGACAGGGAGCTCGTCATGGGCCCCCCATCACCACCCATCACCCAGGGGTTGCCCCGGTGCCATGCTGGCTTTCTGGGGCTTGGGGAGTTATCTCCCACAGCCAGAGATACTTTTCTATGTCACATGTCACCAGTCAGGAGTCCTAAAAAGTGTCGTGCTAGTTTTTGCACCACCGTCTTCCTTTTAATGCCCTCTAACGTTTTGGATTCACAGAAAAAAAAAAAAAATCACAGTGGGTCCAAAAAATGACTCATCCAGTCTTGTATTCTGGCTATAACAGAGACACCAGGGGGTATGTGACGAAGTCAGGATTCTCCCCGATTCTCTCCTCAGAGGCTAGAGACAGTCGCTAAAATCTCATTTACTTGGGCTTCTAATTTTGATTATCATCAATGACTTTTTAATGTTTTTATATTTTTAGCTTCAGTCTTCTCCAAGGGCTGTCAGTTCTATAAATATACTCCCTTCTACGTCAAGTTTTATTTACCCTATAATTATCTCAAAATGTTCATGTCTTTTAAAGATTCACATCTTGGACCCCCCATAATGAGAAGGCCTAGTCTCTAGAGCAGCTGTTCAACGTGGCTGTCCCTTCCCTTGCTCTGATTCGTTAATGTCTTACCTGCTTATCACTTTAAAAAGCACCCCAAATTCTACAGAATTTTATATAGCTATTTTGGCAAATCAGTCTGCCTAGGATTTAGGTGACATCTTTCCAGAGACAGAAAGGACTGCTATGCGTTGGAAGGGCGGTTGGAGGAAGGAAATAAAAAAAAGGGGGGTGTAAGAATAAGAATGCTACTTTTGGACAGAATCAAAATTATCTAGACACCATAAATGTGTCCAACACCCAGGAGTGACTAATTCAAGATGACACGCAATTGGGAACCAGTACCCGGTTAGGCCAAGAAAAGGCCTTTGTCAAATTCAGTGCCGAGGAATGAAACTCAGCGGCTCAAAGCTGGGAGAAGTTGAGGGAAAAAAGTATCTGATCTAAGATAAAAGATACAAAAACTAGAGAATGTTATCAGTCCCTCCTCTTACTAGTTCGTTCCATCACTGAACAATTACCATAGTTAAGGGTTTCCCCTTCATTTTTAAAAGGCTGATTGTACTAAATAAGTAATGAAGTAACACACTTTATTTAATATTATCGCAATTCTGTGAGCATTCGACTCCACTAACAGAGATCAGACCTGAGCAAGGCCACACTTCAAAAATAAACGATCCCAAGTTAGTGGTCGAACATGCCATGAAGTCCATGAGCTGTCCTCTGCACAAAAAGCCATGTAAGTCTGATTACTTCGCTCTGCAGCTTCTCGTTGGTCTGCTTGGTGTCCTCCAAGGAGGCCAGCGTCGCGGTCTTCTCCTTGGTCATCTGCTCCATTATCTGCATGGCATCGTCTGCTGTCTGTGCAGCCTGAACACAAGAAGGCACAGTGAGAGGGGCGGCCGCCCTCGCCCACCCGCCGGCTCGTGCCCGGGGCCTGTGCGCCATGGGAACCGCACAGACAGGAGGAGCCAGCCTCACATCAACAGAGAGCCCGAGACAGGAAAGGTCTCCGCTCCCGCCTACAACTCGCCCTCCTCAGGCCACGTGGTGACTGTCATGTGCAACCTGCACTGACTTCGGACCCCAGTCCAGGCCCAAGTCACAATGACAGTCCTGCCCGTCCGCCTGGCTCCTGTGTGAGAGAAACGTTCAGTGCTGACAGAGGGTGACACCCTCATGCGGCTGAATTTTTCTCTTACTCACATTTACCTCTAGGGGTCTAAACCACGACTGCTGCGCTTTCGAATCTGGGGCTTTTGAAATCACTCAGAATTTAGGCCGGAAATTTTTCAAATAAAAATAAAAATTATTAGGGCAATTATCATGTGAGGGTCAAGTGTTTAATGAGCAGCATTGAATGGAAAAGTCTGTGAGAAGCTGTGGGTAACAAATATAAACATGGCTGTGAATAAAAAAGATAGTATGAATATGGAAATAAATCCCTGGCTGACAGTCTCTTAAAAATAACCATAAAACAAATGGAAGTCTCCTCGGGCACTGGCTCGCACCTCACGTGGTCTACCAGAGCTTACAGGCCTCCTGCGCCACGCCGTCCCCGTGACCAGCCGCGGGGGCTTCGCTGGAGTCGCCCGCTCCAAGTGGGCAGACGCAAGGCGACAGTGACAAGCCAGACAGGAGATAGCACGTTTCAATGTGTGCCTCTTTTACGACTATTCATAAGCCGCTGAGAACCACGTTGGACTTTATCGTGGAAATTTCCCCCTAAGTTAAATACATATCCTTGTTATTCACAGTTGACGTTTTGTTCTAATGCAATTAGACATTTAGTAAAGAACTGCCCTTTCGGGTGGCAACGAACAGCTTGAGACACACGAGCACCTGCCTCAGGGGGGCGGGTGTCCTTATACGGAGACAGGCACGAACCCCCTAGGCCACTAACGAGTTAGTGCACAGGGTTAGTAGTCCAGGGACCTCCCACTTTACCGTCAAGGAGTGAAGCGTCTCGAGCTCTCTAATTTTAAGAGTGAGCTTGCTCTTGTCTTTCCTCAAAATACGGTTTTCATTTTGAGATTCTAGGAGGTTGGCCGAAATGTGGCTGTTGGTTTTGGCCAACTGGCTGATCTCTTTCTGCAGGACAAAGTAGCTTTCGGCCAGCTTTTCCTTCTCCTTCAGGAGCTCGTCCTTCTTCAGCATCACCTCCCTCTTCTCAGCCAGCAGGCTCTTGCTGTCCTGCAGTGCCTTGGCTCGGTCGGCCAGGGCCACCTCGTGATCCAGTCGGAGGTCGTCCAGGATGGTGGTGAGGTAGGTGTGCAGCTCCTGTAGCTCCAACTTGGACTTGGACAAGGAAGCAAAGTCGCTCTTCAGAGTCTCTATGTTGGCAGCGAGTCGCGCCGTCTCTGCGGCCAGGAGCTCCTTTTCCTTGAGTATCTCCACCACTTTTTGCTCCGATTTGGTCTTCTCTTGGATTAGCGCACAGTTTTCGGACTGGAGCGTCTCAGCGCACGCTCTTACCTCTTCCAGCTCCTGCTGCAGGCGCGCCAGTCTCCCGCGGAGCTTGCTGTTTTCATGCAAGGAGGACTCGCTGTCCTTGGCTCTGGCTTCTTTTTCCAGGAGTAAGGACTGCTGCGCCGTCTGCATCTCCTGGTTCAGTTTCTGACACTCCTCCTGCAACACGTCCTTTTCGGACCAGCAAGTCTCAAGTTCAGCATTCAGGCTCTCCTTGGCTTGCTGGATGCTCGTGTGTTCTTTTTCTAGGTGTTTTTTGGCATTTTGAGCCTCTTTCAGCATCAGAGAGAGCTCACACTTGGTGGCCGCCAGTTCTTGGTTTTCTCTCTTCCTCTCCTGAAGCTCCTTCTTCAGAGCATCGAGATTGCCGAGCAGTTTCATCTTCTCTTGCACAACGATCCTCCTGTTTGCAGACTCCTCATCGTACTTCCGTTTAAGCTCTCCTATGGCATTGATGGAATTTTCTCTTTCTGCAAGCAAATCTCTGTTCTGCACTTCCAGCACCGATTTTTCTTTCAAGACACTATCAAGCTGCTTTTTGATCTTAGAGATTTTCTGACAAACCATGTCCTTCTCGGAAGTCAGGTAAGAGAGCTTCTCGTTCAGGCTCATCTCAATGCGGGCAGCCTCCTCGGAGCACTTGCTGAGTTTTTCAGCGAGGAGCCTGTTTTCATGCATAAGATCCTCTTTTTCGGCCACGTGCCTTCTCTCCGACGCAGCCAAGGTTTCCTTCTCATGCAGGAGCTGGATGCACTCAGAGTCTGTGACCGCCCGGCTGGCCTGAATTTCTTCCAGGAGCTTCGTGAGGCTGCCCTTGGTGGCCTGGAGCTGCAGGGTCTCCAGCTCGGCCTTCCTCAGAGCTTTGCTGGTGTCGTCCAGCTGTGTGCGGAGCCCGCTGGCCTCGGCGCTGAGCAGCTGTTTGACCTGCAGGGCGGCTGCCAGGCTGACGTTCAGCTTCTCCTGGTCTTGTCGCAGCGTGTCCTTCTCAAACTGCAGGTCTTTGCTGTTCTGAAGAAGAGCGTCTCTTTCTACCTTCAAGGCTATGCACATGTTTTCAAGACCTGACTGTTTCTCTAACGCCGACTTTTTCTGGGCTGTGAGATCTTTGATCTCCTGCACCAAGGTTTTCTGATCTTTGGCCAGCTCCTCATAAGAGCTCTGCAGCTTCTGAATAGTTTCATCTTTATCTTTAGCCAAGGCAAGGTGCTCGGTAACAAGCTTCTTGGTATGATTGTCCAGGCGGTCTTTTTCTTCCCGATTCTTCTTACACTCGGCAATCAGACTGTCTTTGCTGAACTGGAGTTCTTCTACAAGAGCCTGCAAGGTTGCTTTGGAGGCTTGTAAGGAGTCATTTTCTGTGTTTATCTTCAAGAGTTCCTCCTGTGCAGTGTTGACTTCTTTAAGCAATTCCTCTCTCTCGGCAGCCAGTGCTTCATTACGGTGCTGTTCCTGCCGGTGCAGCTGCTCGGCGCTGTGCTTTTCTTCTAAGACTTTCTCTTTCTCTAGATTAAGAGTTTCGTTCACTGACCACAGTTTCTGTTGGTCTTCCTGCAGTAAGGTTATTTTGGCCTCCACCTCGACAAGCTTTGACAAAAGCGAACCTTTCTCTAACTTTAAAGCATTTCCCTCCTGTGCAAGAAGCTGCTTCTCTGATTTCAGACCCCTCAGCTCTTCTGACATTAGCTCAATTTCTTTTCTGGCTGATGTTAACAAATAAGTTAGCGACTACAGAAACAAAAGATGGAAAGAATGGAAACAAAATGAAATCAAGCAGACAAATGCAAGCCCGAACAACTTAACGTAACCTAAATCCCAGGAGTTACAACTGTTTCTTACGATGGATGTCACAGAAACTGTCTGGATAACAAGGGAAAGAACCTGGATGAACAGAGCCCGCGAAAGGGCGAGACAGAGCGGGTGCGGCTCTGCAGAGTGCTGCCGCAGCTCTCGGTTTGTTTGGTCTTGGAAAGGACTTCTGAAACCACGCCTGATAGCTACCTACAATATAAAACCGGTCCTGTGATTTGAACATCAGGGCTTAAGAGTCTTCCCTGCCATTCTAATTATACAATAATTTCTATCGTAGAAAGAACGCATAAAAATTCTTTAAAAACACAATCCAACCAACTATAAAAAAAAAAGCAGGGGGAGGGAGGAATGAAACTCTTGCTTGTAGGTTAAAGGACGGCCACGGCCTGAGTCGGGCTTAGTCCCAATGTTGCACAGAAGAGTTCAAGGGAAACGCTGAAAAACTGGAGCCTGTCCGGATAAAGGGAACCACAGAGACAGGAGATCTGGAAATTACCTCCAGTGTTAAATGGCTCATAAAACGTCAGACGTCTCACAGGGAGACGAGAAGGCCCCGATGGCCCGCGTGCAGGAGAGGGGACTCAGGCACCTGGTGCACGACACGTGTTAGTTATGTCATAGTCCCCTGAGTTCCAACTTTAAGTGGGGTCTGTTTCCGACCCTGCAGGGGCTCTTTCTACATCTTCTTTCTGCTAAGCTCCTCCTCTGTTAATGTTTCTCTGACACGTTAAAAATAATCAAAGGTAAGCATTGACTTTTCTTTGAGCGAGTTAAATAGTAATAGAAAAAAATTAAATACTAGTAGGAGGGTTGACCTTCCTTAAGTCACCAGAGTCAAAAAAGATCTGTGGGGGTACAGGTACAACCCCAACACCACGAAGTACTCGCAACGCAGTGCGTTCTACTCTACAGGGAGCCAGGGTGCTTCCTCGCAGCCCCGGACCCGGCTTCCTTGTCCATAAGCTCGCTGTGTCTTCCTGGGGACACAGAAAAGTGCTCACTGGAGTCCTCCCCTGTAAACTTTCCCAAGGGCTCTGTTCCTCCAAGCAAGCTCCATCCCTTGCTCGCCTCTTCACCTGGCCTCGCCTCTGGCTTTTCTGCAACAGGCCTCTCCTCACCCTAGCGCAAGCTGGCAGCGAGAGCGCCAAGATTAGAGGAACGAGCCCTCCTTTAATCTTGGAGCAACAGAGATCTGTTACAAGCAAGCAACGTAAGACTCTGTGACAGCTGGGACAAGCAGCGGGGAGGGGTGACAGCTACACGGGACATTCAGGGGAGAGACCTGCAGCCATCGCTGTCCCCAAGCAGGAGAGCAGCTGGTATGGAACACCTGAAGCCACAGGGAGTGGGATTCCCCTTCGGGTCACACACTCTTGGAGGGCGAAGGCCTACTGAGCTCATCCCACCAGCTGCCGCGAGCTAAGCACCCTTCCAGCCTTAGCTTGCGGCCGACCAGCGAAACGCGATTCTCTGCGCCACGTACTCTGGCCTTGTCGGCTTGTTTCCTCAGTTCCACCGTCTCCTGCAACAAGTCCCTGTGCTGCTCCTGGGCTGCCTTCAGCTTCTCCTCCGCGTCCAGGAGCAGCTTCTGGAGCTTCTGCACCGCCTCCTCATGCTTCGCCTTGGTCTCGGAGCCGGCTGCTTCGTACCTGGCTTTCAGGTCTTGACACTGGTTGTGGCTCACTTCCACCTTCTTTTCCTGCAGAATCCCGAGAGAAGGAGGGAGTCACCCTACCTGCGTGAGCCCCCTCTGCCAGCAAACAGTCCCACTGATAGCCTCCTTACCAGGTCCAGCAACTTTTCCAGCAGTTCTTGCTTTTCCTCCTCATGCTTTTTAGCTGCTTCTCGCTGGCTCTGCTCAGCTTTGAGAGTCACTTCTCCAATACTTCTCTGCAGAAGGCCTGCATTTTCGTTAGCCTTGGAAAGTTTTAGCTGCAATTCTTCTATATTTCTAGCACAAGTTCAATACAAGGTGTGTCAGATTTTTCAAAAGAACGCTTTCGATTCTGGAGTTCTACTAAAAAGACACTACGTTAATAAGTGCATTAACGATTATGACTATTAGGAGTAATTAATAACATCTGAAATAAGCAACAACAACAAAAAGTTTGACTTGCCCTGAAGAATAATTTTAACAGTTATCATAGTTATAAATACATTATCTAGAGTAGCAGCTACTATAATTGTTAGGATTATTTGATGTCAATAGATCTATGAGGAAATATGAGTGAAAAGTAAACATACGGAGTATTTACAAAGTTGCAAAATTTACCAGACCAGGTTATCAAAAACTTATTCTAAAAATTTACCAGACCAGGTTATCAAAAACTTATTCTAATGATGCTTGAGAACATGACATATAAAAATGACAATAAGTAGCCTGAAGTTCCCAGCTTAAAGATAGCCATGTGGTCGAACAAAGACGTTCGGCCAATGCAGGGCACCAACCTAGAGAGCAGAGGCGGCGAACCGGGCGGGCACCTCTGGGTGTTACGCCTATAGAACACCCACAGAAACAGAACTTCCCGAGACACTGCGCCCCAGCCACCAGCCGCACCCGCCTCACACCAAGTCTGACCCAAGTCGGCCAAGCGAGGCCCAGCCGCCCATCCGAACTGCACGTGGTGCGTGGCTGGGTGTAAACAAGAGTTTGCCAAGTGGTAACACTTTCAGAATCAGATGTCCAATGGTCCTAAATGTCCTCGAAAAGTTTTTGCCTTATGAAATGTTTGGTTTTTATATGGCAGCTGTCCAAAGGAGAAGAAACATCACAGCGATAAGGCCGCAGAACAAAGAGGAGCGGAGAGTAAGGTACCAGAAGCACGAGCACCGAGGAAGCACCACGGAGCGGGTCACGCAGCAAGGGCCCCGGGACCGGGCTGCCCGGAGCTGAAACCTCGGGCAGGCTGCTGAGCCTCAGCAAGCCTCCATTCCTTTTCCTTTAAAACGGGATCAGTAGTATACTCGCCTCGTAGGATGATTCGGAGATTTAGAAAACACACTCTGTACATAAAGCTGTCAGCACAGTGCACGGCACACAGTCAGCCCTTACAAAGGGTTACCTATCGCTACACTGAAACGGATGAAAAGACTTTTAACCGCCATTGCAAACCACTACCTTTTCTCAGCGAGTCAACCAAAGGCCTACAATGCTGCATGGGTCAGAGGATCCATGGTGGATTCGAGCCCACACGGAGGTGATGAGAAAGAGACCCGAAGACCTGGGCCCCCCGCCTGGACCCGCGCCACAGCCGGGCCTGCAGCAGGCCCTCGCTGAGGCCCGTCCGTACCTCTCCTTCAGGCGCAGCTCGTCATTCATTTTCGTCAGCTGAGAGGAGTTGTCTCCTGACATTCTCATGATTTCTGCAATGTCGTTTTCCAGTTTTCCTTTTGCCTTCATCAGCTGCTCTTCTCTTTCATCTCTCTCTCTGAATTTTGCCTCCATGTCTGAATACATATGGAAAAAACAAGCACTGTGACGTTAGTCAACAAAAACTTATCGCCTGCATCCTGGACGCCACGCCTTGCTCTGGGAATATATGCCTACGGCAATCCCTGCGAACATCATATTCCAGCAAAAAAGACAGACACTAAACAAGGGCAATCAAGAAAATAAACAGTACAATGATAGTGCTAAGCGCTAAGAAGAAAACAATACAAGCACAGAAAGGAGCTCGAAAGAAGTTGGGAGGGGTTAAATCTGAGCTAGGACCCATGAGACGTGACATTTTAGTAAAGACCTGAAGGCAGTGAGGGAAGCCTGCCGGCAGAGGGGAAAGCAAGTGCAAAGGCCCTGGGGCAGGAGCAAGGTTGGCACGCAGGCATCGCCAAGGGGGCCGCTAGGGATGGAGCGGAAAGAACAAAGGGAGAGGCAGTTCAACTGGAGATCAGACAGAAAGCAGGGCCTGGTGACAGTCAGGGCCACAGCTTTCCCTCTGTGTGAGACAGGAGCCACCGGCGGCCCTCAGCAGAGAAGTGACATCAGCTGGCTTGGTGCTAAAGGGTCACTCTCGCCGCTGTGCTCAGAACAGAATGAAGGGGACAAGGGCAGAAGCAGGCAGACCAGGAGGCCAGCTGTCACAGCAGCTCAGACGGGAGAGGGCTGGCCTGGACCAAGGACAACAGTGGGAGTGGAGGGATGGGGTCGATGCTGTCTTGTTTGAGAACAGGGCAGAGAGATTCGCTGAAGGTTACGGACTCAAACCAGCATTCAGCCCCACTACCGAGGCATAAAGGGGGAGGAGGTGAGCCTGGACAGGAGGTGTGCTGCTGTGCCACACTGCCGTCATCTCGGCTCCCAGGAAGCCTGCTACACTCGGTGTCCAGGAACCAGAGGCATCTTCTTACCTGTTAAATTGTCTCTCAACTTCTCCAATTCAGAAGACAGCGCATTGAACTGCTCCTCTTTCTGGTGTAGTTTATTCACAGTTTCTATTTAGGATAAAGTTAAAAGTTTAATATATTTCATATTTAACAAGCCATCGAGGACTTGGCTGCCTTACAATCAAGTCAATCACATGCTTGAGATCTGCGGTCACGGGGAAGCCAAGAAGTCCCCTCGCAACTCAAAACACTGGGCAGCGAACCTGCCGGGGTGATGAGCACGCGTCTCCTCTGTCACCTGGGTCTGCAGGTGCGGCAGGGACCAGGCAGTGCCCTCCCCTCCCATGTATACTCAGCGGAGCTTTCAACCACTATGACTTAGGTGAGATAACAATCTGCCCAAGTATGCGTGCATTTCAATATGAAACAAACTTTAAGTCGAGAGAAGGAAAACATTAGTGGGAGTTGGAGGCCTCAGGAAGCCAGGAATGCAGTATTACGGGCATTGCAGGAACCCCCAGGAGAGCTCGATCCAATTACGGGTGGCGTGGGCCCCGTGCACCCCAGGGGCCAGCTCCATGGAAGACGCGGGTGGGCTTTGTGCTACGCAGAAAAACCGCCCGCAAATGCGTCAGAGATGCATACCTTGCATACTTCTCTGAACAGAGACCGCCTCCTCTGAAGCATCAGCAAACTTTTCTCTCTAAAGATGAAGAATTGATATTCAGAATAGAAACATTTCAGACTATAAAAACTACACGTTTCAGTCAGGTATAACTGTGCTACCTACTTTCGGTGGCTGGTTTTGTCTTATTAAAACTGACTCACGCTTAGGACGCATGGGCACCAACCACCACCGTGTGCATACTGTGCGTGCACATGCCCCAGTGAATGAGGTTAGCATGTGTGTGTGCGCGTGCCTGTGTGCACACACATCTGTAGAGTGTGAGTGTGCATGCTTATTTCAGTACGTGTGTGTAATTACAGCTGTGGTACATGTTCCTCTTCCCTAGTTGCTTGTAAACCTACAACTTTCCTTTCCCGACATGCATGGGCGCCCCTGGCACCACTCATGGTCATCAGCCTCAATTAAGATCAAGTTTGTGATGCAGGAGCTAAGGGAGAAGGGAGAACAGTTGAGAAAAACTAAGAAAAATATGTCTTACAACTTGGGATTAAGGATCGCGGATATATGGAAGGAAGTGTGATGTCCTGATGTGAATAAGCTGAGCTGCGAGAACTTCACTCTCCGGGTCTGCTGCACGAGCGCCCCGCCTTGCTAACGGGGTACCACCGGGCAGGAGGCGGAGGCGGGCAGTGCACGACCTCGCGGAACACGGGCCTGAGAGTGTCGGTGTGTGAACTGGAAGGTCCCCGTGTCTGTAAAACTAAGTGGTCTGTAACATGCCAGAGGCAAAGGACAGATAATTTGCGTGAAGTGCTGAAGTTCCCCAGTATTCGCAGTTTCACTTTCACGGTTCCTGTCACCCACGGTCATCCGAGGCCCGAAAATATTAAATGGGAAATCCCAGAAGTAAACAGTTCGTAAGTTTTAAACTGTGTGCTGTGCTGACTAGCGTGTCGACGTCTCGTGCTACCCCGCCCCACCCTGCCCACATGTGACCCATCCTTTGTCCCCTCCGCACCGTGCGCTCGACCCTCCCGTCAGTCACGCAGCAGCCATCAGTCACCAGATCCACTGCCAGGGCAGCACAGGGCTCGTGGTGACAACACCCTCACTTTACTTCACAATGGCCGCAAAGTGTGGTGAAAGCTCCCGACTCAACAGGAAAGAGAAACCGTACGCTGAGGTGAGGGTGGATTTTCTATCTGTGAGGTTGCGAAGGAAAAAGAAGCTCCCACTAGTCCTGCTGTGGCACCCCAAGCCCCGAGAGTCACGGCCACCGTGCCTGCCGAAGGCTCGATCGGCTGGAAAAGGCACTGCGTTTGCGGGTGGGAGACCAGAGCAGAACACTCGTCTCCACTATGGGCCACGGTCTGCGCCAGAAAGCGCCGTGCCAGGCGGAGGGCTGCAGCAAGGGGGCGCGGGCGCCAGCAGCCACGGTCACTTAACTCTCGCTGTGGTGTGCTGTTGTAACTGTTCTGCTCCATCGTCCACGACTGTTCAACCCCTCCGGGACTGGCAAACGCACCACAGGTATGCGTGCACAGGAAAAGCGGAGCACCTGCGGTCCTACCTGCAGTTCCGGGCGTCCACTGGGGCTCTGAGAATGTGTCCCCACAGACCGGGGGGCGGGGGGGGGGGGCGCGGCGACTGTAAGACCTACTTTTATTCCTAGTTTGGGTTTGACCTGAGTCCCCTCAAGGTATTTACCAGCCAATTACTCATACGTTCAACTTAAATCAATACTTTGAAAGAAGAAAGAAATGGGTGCAATGCTTCTTCTTTATGGAGAGTTTTGTTTTTAAAAAGAACAACTCAGACGGCCAGATGTGCTGAGACGTGGACTCCCAACGGGTACTCACCAGCATCTGGAGTTCCTTCTGCAAAGCCTCTTTCGCTCGGCTGACTTCGCTCGAGTGCGCCTGGAGTTCACCGAGCGCTAGCTCTCTCCCCTGCAGCTCTTTGGCAATGCTACTAGCCTACCGTACATGATGTGGTGCAGAAGCAAATGAACAAGCACAGAAAAGAATGAGAAACAAAAAGCAAACAAAAATTATGAGAAAAACACAACCAAACACAACTGGGAGGGATAACGGCACGGATAAGGAATCATTTTGTTTTCCTGTCTCTAAGAAACCAGTGACTTTTCACGCAGCCAGCTCTCCGTGTGACTGCCCAGTGGCTATTTTCAGATAATCAAAATAGAGTAGTTTTCTGCACCTAAATCTGGAACATCACATGGTTTAAAGCACAAAGTACAGATGCTTACTTTCTAAATGAGTTGGCTGGGCAATTTCATTTCCTGGACTTTAAAAACCTTAAGATAGAAATGATGGATACGTGTGGCCTATGTTACTGTTTTCTGTATTTTTCTATGCCCACAGTATTTTGATATTTAGCATAAAAATGAACTTTTCGAAATGCCCTAGATGACAGTCATCAGAAATGGGCTTTAGTTAAATCTTGATGTGAAAAAGTAGACCAACCATTAGCTACATATTCTCCACTAATTAATTTTTGTATTTTCATTGGTATTTGGAACCAACTGAGGAGACTGGAGAAAAATTTCCTGTAAACACTGAATCGCCTTCAACTGAGGTTACTTGGCAGTTTTTGCTATTTGTCTGTCCTCCCTTCCCCATTCAACCCTCGCCGCCCTTCCTTCACTGCCAACAGAGCAGCTTCTCCCACAAAAGGCTCAGAACACTCGGCATCAGTGGCAGCGCCCCAGCCGGCGGCGGGGGAGTGGGAAGGGCACAGCCTTGGGCTGTAAGACATGCGGCAGGCGGGTGTTTCAGACCGTTCCCTCCGCCTGGACCAGAAGTACATTCACCGGGTCTCCCCCCCCCACAGCAGGAAGCAGACTGCATTCGGTGGCACAGGAAAAACTCCAGAGAGACGTACGTGGCAGTGCAGAGGGCTCTGGGCCCTTCGCCGTCACTCTGCCGTGGCCGTCACTCATCAGAGCGTGCTCACGTATGACAGTCAAGTGGCACGCAGAGTTTGTGTTCTGCTTTTGTGTATGACCTCGCAGGTGAGGCAATCATGGGGCTGGGAAAGGGGGTGACCTTCTGGGTTTCTATCCAATTCATTCATTCCTTCACCTTAACACCATCGACTTAGGGAGTCCTCTATTTTCAAAAGGGATTCTAGACCGGAACCACGCCGAAACAGCAGGTCACAGAACCGCAGAGATAAAGTAACACACTGCCTGGGATACAGGAAACCAGAACAAACTCACAGAACTAAACCATCATTTTCCCAAATCTCCTCAGATGAGACCATACGCAAGACACTCAGAAGATACTATACTCAACTGGGCACCTCATTAGCACTGAGCAATTTGCTTGAATTAAATCAGGAATTTGGACACGGAGTTGTCTCAACTCAAAAATAACGAGCGATGCAATGGAAGAACACACACATGGAAAAGGAAAAGATGGAGGATGCTGGTACGAACCTTGCCACTCTCAGCCTCCTTTTCAACCTCTAAACTTCTAATCTGTCTCTCAGCGGCCTCAAGCTGCTGTCTGAGTGTCTCGATCTCCGATTTACCTTCGGAACTGGCTTTCTGCAGCGCATCGAGGTCCAAGAGCTTTTCCTCGGCAGCCTTGAGCTGTGATGTAAAATTATCAATGACCTCGGTCTGTTTACTGCATTTGGCGCGCAGGGCCTCTAGCTCCTTTACCTTTATTTCCGCTTCCTGTAACTTGTTCAGCGTGTCTTCCATTTCTACTAGATGCTGCTCCTCCGCCCTGTCGAGTTTCGACCTGACGGCTTCCAGGTTTCTCTCCTTCTCGTTGATGACCTCCATCAGCTTAGCCCTGACGGCTTCCATCTCTTTGGCGTGAGCGGACCGCTCGGAGTCTTGTCTGTTCTGCAGATTTTCTATCTCGTGCTGGTAGTCTAGTCTCGTCTTCTCTATTTGCGTTTTTAACTCGGCAAGTTCTGCTGTCTCTGCTCCAACCCCCTTGCTGAAGGACGCCTTCAGCTCCTCCATCGCCTGCTGGTGGGACCCGATGGCGGTCTCCAGCTTGGACTTCCACAGCGCGATCACATCCGCGTTCTCCTTGTTGGCGTGCTCCAGCTTGCTTTTCAGTGACTCGTTCTCTTTGGAAAGCTTCTCTGTGGCGGCCTGGAGAGACTTTATCTCCTTTTGGTGGGTTTCTTCCCGGGCTCCAAATTGCTCCTTCAGAGAAGTCATTTCTCTTTGGTGGTCAGTATGGGCGGCTTCTAACTTTTCTTGCAAAGAGCTTATCTCTTGCAAAAGGGACAGTGACATGTCAACATCCCCAGCGGGTTTATTGGACTCTAGCCTTCTTCGCAGCTCAGCTACTTCCTGTCCTCTCAACGCTAGGTCTTTTTCTAGCTCCATTATACGAGACTTTTCTGACACTGTGGCCACCTATTGACAGCAGTCCAAAGAAAAAGAGATCAATTAAGTGACGAATCACTGATGGCTTTCTTTTAACTCTCAAGACCTTAAATCTCTATCCCATCTTAAGGCAGCAGCCAAACGACCCCTAACACCTATGTGTGAGTCTACCTCTCGCTATAATCAGGGCTCAGGCCCAATTCTGGAAGCTCCCATTCAAAGCTAAACTCTTTGGCGAACTTCCACCACTTTGAGAGACTAAGGGAATCTAAAATTGATGTTGAGTTCAACGCCAAGAATATTTCTTTTCCCCCCAAAGAAGCTTAAATTGGGGAAACTTCCATTAACTGATAAGTTAAGGGAAGCAGTAACTTTCAAAGTTCTCATGTGTATCTGCCTGCTGAAAGAAAGAATCTTCCTTGATTTGCCTGTTTTCCCTACCCCACTTCACTCAGGGTGTATAAATGCTTCTCAAGCTGACGGAGAGGATTTTCAAGCCCGCTGTGTGGTGGCGCAGCCAGGAGCCACACCCAGCTGCCGAGCACTGGGAACGGGCTCGTCTGCAGTGACGGGCTGTCAGTGTGAAATGCACACCGGGCTCCAGAGACAGGGAGAAGAACGAACACCATCTGTCCAGTGCAGGGTCTTGTACTGACTACAGGCTGGCATGAGGGCATTTCAGATACATTTGTTTAAATAAAATACAGTATTAACTTCACCCGTTTCTTTTTATCTTTTAAAATAGCATGTTCATGTGAGTAGCAGAACATGTTCTATCATATACTTGTATACGTGGCTCGTACTAGACGTGTACGGAATAGCACTGGTACCAATGGTGTGAGATTACCTAGGAAGTGTTTCAAGGACTATCACATCAACTGTAGAACAAAAGCCTCAACTGGACGAGTTAATTTACTAACTTTCAGAAAAAATGACAACGGAAGAATGGTCACTTACCTGCAGTGACACACAAGCATCCTACACAGCACCCCCTTTGGGTTTTCTAATTCTGCCAGCATGCGGATATGCACCTCTTG
>NC_071392.1:160121370-160127860 GCF_022682495.2 Desmodus rotundus | reverse complement strand
CTAACCCTAACCCTAACCCTAACCCTAACCCTAACCCTAACCCTAACCCTAACCCTAACCCTAACCCTAACCCTAACCCTAACCCTAACCCTAACCCTAACCCTAACCCTAACCCTAACCCTAACCCTAACCCTAACCCTAACCCTAACCCTAACCCTAACCCTAACCCTAACCCTAACCCTAACCCTAACCCTAACCCTAACCCTAACCCTAACCCTAACCCTAACCCTAACCCTAACCCTAACCCTAACCCTAACCCTAACCCTAACCCTAACCCTAACCCTAACCCTAACCCTAACCCTAACCCTAACCCTAACCCTAACCCTAACCCTAACCCTAACCCTAACCCTAACCCTAACCCTAACCCTAACCCTAACCCTAACCCTAACCCTAACCCTAACCCTAACCCTAACCCTAACCCTAACCCTAACCCTAACCCTAACCCTAACCCTAACCCTAACCCTAACCCTAACCCTAACCCTAACCCTAACCCTAACCCTAACCCTAACCCTAACCCTAACCCTAACCCTAACCCTAACCCTAACCCTAACCCTAACCCTAACCCTAACCCTAACCCTAACCCTAACCCTAACCCTAACCCTAACCCTAACCCTAACCCTAACCCTAACCCTAACCCTAACCCTAACCCTAACCCTAACCCTAACCCTAACCCTAACCCTAACCCTAACCCTAACCCTAACCCTAACCCTAACCCTAACCCTAACCCTAACCCTAACCCTAACCCTAACCCTAACCCAACCCTAACCCTAACCCTAACCCTAACCCTAACCCTAACCCTAACCCTAACCCTAACCCTAACCCTAACCCTAACCCTAACCCTAACCCTAACCCTAACCCTAACCCTAACCCTAACCCTAACCCTAACCCTAACCCTAACCCTAACCCTAACCCTAACCCTAACCCTAACCCTAACCCTAACCCTAACCCTAACCCTAACCCTAACCCTAACCCTAACCCTAACCCTAACCCTAACCCTAACCCTAACCCTAACCCTAACCCTAACCCTAACCCTAACCCTAACCCTAACCCTAACCCTAACCCTAACCCTAACCCTAACCCTAACCCTAACCCTAACCCTAACCCTAACCCTAACCCTAACCCTAACCCTAACCCTAACCCTAACCCTAACCCTAACCCTAACCCTAACCCTAACCCTAACCCTAACCCTAACCCTAACCCTAACCCTAACCCTAACCCTAACCCTAACCCTAACCCTAACCCTAACCCTAACCCTAACCCTAACCCTAACCCTAACCCTAACCCTAACCCTAACCCTAACCCTAACCCTAACCCTAACCCTAACCCTAACCCTAACCCTAACCCTAACCCTAACCCTAACCCTAACCCTAACCCTAACCCTAACCCTAACCCTAACCCTAACCCTAACCCTAACCCTAACCCTAACCCTAACCCTAACCCTAACCCTAACCCTAACCCTAACCCTAACCCTAACCCTAACCCTAACCCTAACCCTAACCCTAACCCTAACCCTAACCCTAACCCTAACCCTAACCCTAACCCTAACCCTAACCCTAACCCTAACCCTAACCCTAACCCTAACCCTAACCCTAACCCTAACCCTAACCCTAACCCTAACCCTAACCCTAACCCTAACCCTAACCCTAACCCTAACCCTAACCCTAACCCTAACCCTAACCCTAACCCTAACCCTAACCCTAACCCTAACCCTAACCCTAACCCTAACCCTAACCCTAACCCTAACCCTAACCCTAACCCTAACCCTAACCCTAACCCTAACCCTAACCCTAACCCTAACCCTAACCCTAACCCTAACCCTAACCCTAACCCTAACCCTAACCCTAACCCTAACCCTAACCCTAACCCTAACCCTAACCCTAACCCTAACCCTAACCCTAACCCTAACCCTAACCCTAACCCTAACCCTAACCCTAACCCTAACCCTAACCCTAACCCTAACCCTAACCCTAACCCTAACCCTAACCCTAACCCTAACCCTAACCCTAACCCTAACCCTAACCCTAACCCTAACCCTAACCCTAACCCTAACCCTAACCCTAACCCTAACCCTAACCCTAACCCTAACCCTAACCCTAACCCTAACCCTAACCCTAACCCTAACCCTAACCCTAACCCTAACCCTAACCCTAACCCTAACCCTAACCCTAACCCTAACCCTAACCCTAACCCTAACCCTAACCCTAACCCTAACCCTAACCCTAACCCTAACCCTAACCCTAACCCTAACCCTAACCCTAACCCTAACCCTAACCCTAACCCTAACCCTAACCCTAACCCTAACCCTAACCCTAACCCTAACCCTAACCCTAACCCTAACCCTAACCCTAACCCTAACCCTAACCCTAACCCTAACCCTAACCCTAACCCTAACCCTAACCCTAACCCTAACCCTAACCCTAACCCTAACCCTAACCCTAACCCTAACCCTAACCCTAACCCTAACCCTAACCCTAACCCTAACCCTAACCCTAACCCTAACCCTAACCCTAACCCTAACCCTAACCCTAACCCTAACCCTAACCCTAACCCTAACCCTAACCCTAACCCTAACCCTAACCCTAACCCTAACCCTAACCCTAACCCTAACCCTAACCCTAACCCTAACCCTAACCCTAACCCTAACCCTAACCCTAACCCTAACCCTAACCCTAACCCTAACCCTAACCCTAACCCTAACCCTAACCCTAACCCTAACCCTAACCCTAACCCTAACCCTAACCCTAACCCTAACCCTAACCCTAACCCTAACCCTAACCCTAACCCTAACCCTAACCCTAACCCTAACCCTAACCCTAACCCTAACCCTAACCCTAACCCTAACCCTAACCCTAACCCTAACCCTAACCCTAACCCTAACCCTAACCCTAACCCTAACCCTAACCCTAACCCTAACCCTAACCCTAACCCTAACCCTAACCCTAACCCTAACCCTAACCCTAACCCTAACCCTAACCCTAACCCTAACCCTAACCCTAACCCTAACCCTAACCCTAACCCTAACCCTAACCCTAACCCTAACCCTAACCCTAACCCTAACCCTAACCCTAACCCTAACCCTAACCCTAACCCTAACCCTAACCCTAACCCTAACCCTAACCCTAACCCTAACCCTAACCCTAACCCTAACCCTAACCCTAACCCTAACCCTAACCCTAACCCTAACCCTAACCCTAACCCTAACCCTAACCCTAACCCTAACCCTAACCCTAACCCTAACCCTAACCCTAACCCTAACCCTAACCCTAACCCTAACCCTAACCCTAACCCTAACCCTAACCCTAACCCTAACCCTAACCCTAACCCTAACCCTAACCCTAACCCTAACCCTAACCCTAACCCTAACCCTAACCCTAACCCTAACCCTAACCCTAACCCTAACCCTAACCCTAACCCTAACCCTAACCCTAACCCTAACCCTAACCCTAACCCTAACCCTAACCCTAACCCTAACCCTAACCCTAACCCTAACCCTAACCCTAACCCTAACCCTAACCCTAACCCTAACCCTAACCCTAACCCTAACCCTAACCCTAACCCTAACCCTAACCCTAACCCTAACCCTAACCCTAACCCTAACCCTAACCCTAACCCTAACCCTAACCCTAACCCTAACCCTAACCCTAACCCTAACCCTAACCCTAACCCTAACCCTAACCCTAACCCTAACCCTAACCCTAACCCTAACCCTAACCCTAACCCTAACCCTAACCCTAACCCTAACCCTAACCCTAACCCTAACCCTAACCCTAACCCTAACCCTAACCCTAACCCTAACCCTAACCCTAACCCTAACCCTAACCCTAACCCTAACCCTAACCCTAACCCTAACCCTAACCCTAACCCTAACCCTAACCCTAACCCTAACCCTAACCCTAACCCTAACCCTAACCCTAACCCTAACCCTAACCCTAACCCTAACCCTAACCCTAACCCTAACCCTAACCCTAACCCTAACCCTAACCCTAACCCTAACCCTAACCCTAACCCTAACCCTAACCCTAACCCTAACCCTAACCCTAACCCTAACCCTAACCCTAACCCTAACCCTAACCCTAACCCTAACCCTAACCCTAACCCTAACCCTAACCCTAACCCTAACCCTAACCCTAACCCTAACCCTAACCCTAACCCTAACCCTAACCCTAACCCTAACCCTAACCCTAACCCTAACCCTAACCCTAACCCTAACCCTAACCCTAACCCTAACCCTAACCCTAACCCTAACCCTAACCCTAACCCTAACCCTAACCCTAACCCTAACCCTAACCCTAACCCTAACCCTAACCCTAACCCTAACCCTAACCCTAACCCTAACCCTAACCCTAACCCTAACCCTAACCCTAACCCTAACCCTAACCCTAACCCTAACCCTAACCCTAACCCTAACCCTAACCCTAACCCTAACCCTAACCCTAACCCTAACCCTAACCCTAACCCTAACCCTAACCCTAACCCTAACCCTAACCCTAACCCTAACCCTAACCCTAACCCTAACCCTAACCCTAACCCTAACCCTAACCCTAACCCTAACCCTAACCCTAACCCTAACCCTAACCCTAACCCTAACCCTAACCCTAACCCTAACCCTAACCCTAACCCTAACCCTAACCCTAACCCTAACCCTAACCCTAACCCTAACCCTAACCCTAACCCTAACCCTAACCCTAACCCTAACCCTAACCCTAACCCTAACCCTAACCCTAACCCTAACCCTAACCCTAACCCTAACCCTAACCCTAACCCTAACCCTAACCCTAACCCTAACCCTAACCCTAACCCTAACCCTAACCCTAACCCTAACCCTAACCCTAACCCTAACCCTAACCCTAACCCTAACCCTAACCCTAACCCTAACCCTAACCCTAACCCTAACCCTAACCCTAACCCTAACCCTAACCCTAACCCTAACCCTAACCCTAACCCTAACCCTAACCCTAACCCTAACCCTAACCCTAACCCTAACCCTAACCCTAACCCTAACCCTAACCCTAACCCTAACCCTAACCCTAACCCTAACCCTAACCCTAACCCTAACCCTAACCCTAACCCTAACCCTAACCCTAACCCTAACCCTAACCCTAACCCTAACCCTAACCCTAACCCTAACCCTAACCCTAACCCTAACCCTAACCCTAACCCTAACCCTAACCCTAACCCTAACCCTAACCCTAACCCTAACCCTAACCCTAACCCTAACCCTAACCCTAACCCTAACCCTAACCCTAACCCTAACCCTAACCCTAACCCTAACCCTAACCCTAACCCTAACCCTAACCCTAACCCTAACCCTAACCCTAACCCTAACCCTAACCCTAACCCTAACCCTAACCCTAACCCTAACCCTAACCCTAACCCTAACCCTAACCCTAACCCTAACCCTAACCCTAACCCTAACCCTAACCCTAACCCTAACCCTAACCCTAACCCTAACCCTAACCCTAACCCTAACCCTAACCCTAACCCTAACCCTAACCCTAACCCTAACCCTAACCCTAACCCTAACCCTAACCCTAACCCTAACCCTAACCCTAACCCTAACCCTAACCCTAACCCTAACCCTAACCCTAACCCTAACCCTAACCCTAACCCTAACCCTAACCCTAACCCTAACCCTAACCCTAACCCTAACCCTAACCCTAACCCTAACCCTAACCCTAACCCTAACCCTAACCCTAACCCTAACCCTAACCCTAACCCTAACCCTAACCCTAACCCTAACCCTAACCCTAACCCTAACCCTAACCCTAACCCTAACCCTAACCCTAACCCTAACCCTAACCCTAACCCTAACCCTAACCCTAACCCTAACCCTAACCCTAACCCTAACCCTAACCCTAACCCTAACCCTAACCCTAACCCTAACCCTAACCCTAACCCTAACCCTAACCCTAACCCTAACCCTAACCCTAACCCTAACCCTAACCCTAACCCTAACCCTAACCCTAACCCTAACCCTAACCCTAACCCTAACCCTAACCCTAACCCTAACCCTAACCCTAACCCTAACCCTAACCCTAACCCTAACCCTAACCCTAACCCTAACCCTAACCCTAACCCTAACCCTAACCCTAACCCTAACCCTAACCCTAACCCTAACCCTAACCCTAACCCTAACCCTAACCCTAACCCTAACCCTAACCCTAACCCTAACCCTAACCCTAACCCTAACCCTAACCCTAACCCTAACCCTAACCCTAACCCTAACCCTAACCCTAACCCTAACCCTAACCCTAACCCTAACCCTAACCCTAACCCTAACCCTAACCCTAACCCTAACCCTAACCCTAACCCTAACCCTAACCCTAACCCTAACCCTAACCCTAACCCTAACCCTAACCCTAACCCTAACCCTAACCCTAACCCTAACCCTAACCCTAACCCTAACCCTAACCCTAACCCTAACCCTAACCCTAACCCTAACCCTAACCCTAACCCTAACCCTAACCCTAACCCTAACCCTAACCCTAAC